>NC_133619.1:414165976-414348476 GCF_048593235.1 Sminthopsis crassicaudata
TTCTTTCTGTTTTATGGGATTTATACAAGTTTATACTGAATCATCATTGTGTTTCTACTGAACAAAGGCTCAAGAGTAAGACAAAAGCATGTAAGTTTGCCTGTACTAGCTATTATATAATAATGTATGGGATGAACTAGGCATACTAAGATTGAATGAAAGCTTCAGTTTTGTGGGGTTTTTTATGCTATTTGATGAGACTTTTGTCCTATTTTTATCTGTTTCTTATCATTGAGATTTAGTTTTAATTACTTTAGAAAATATTCTTAAATCCTTCTTGACAGAGTTTTAGACTATGAGATTATGCAAAAAACAAATATTCTTGACAATCATGTGACACATTCATTTTAACATTTTTCTTTTATGTTAAAATTCTTTAGTATCTACTCACTGACTAGGAATAAAATCATTTTCCGAGAGATTCCTTTTGCCCTGGATATATTTTATAGATGTCTACCCTTGTGACCTATTCAAGTCTCTTTTTAACATCATTTTGACAAAACTGAGTGACGTGTTAAAGGTGAGCCATTTTCCAAAATGTGGAATTTCTTTTCTATCAATATACAAGTGTACTATGAAACATAACATTTGATTTATGTCTATCTAAAAACCAGAGTACTGACCATTTGATGTTTAAAGCAGACAACAAAGACTATGGAAGGGGGGGACTTTCAGGAAAAGGCTATAGGGGAAATATTTTCAACAAACATTTATGAAGTGTTTACTGTGTTCAGGGAATTGCACTAGCTGCTGGGGAGTCTTCAAAGACAAAATAATAATCATTCCTTATACTCAGATGATTAAAGAAAAGATTTTAAAACACAATAGCTTTGAAACTTACAAAATATTTTGCAAATGTTATTTATCTGAACAAGAAATTACAAGTATTGCTATTATTCTCATTTTGCAGATGAAAAGACTGAGGCAAAATGACTCAACAAAGATTAATGTGACCTAGCTTTTCTGACTCCAAATGGTATTTTCTCCTGAAACCACATATGCCAATGAACTTCCTTTTATCTTTGTTTAATGCAACCACAAGGTAGTTTACCAGTTCTAAATATGATTTTGAAGTAAAACAAAACAAAAACAAATTAAAACATACAGTCTATGTGGAGCTAAATACCTGCTACTTGGTTTTAGTTTAGTTTAGTTTTTTTCCCCCTTAGTTTTTGAACTCTCAGATTAAAAATGAGTGAGTAGGGAAAAGATAAGATGGAAAAGGTTCATTAATATACAGCTAGAAGTCTCAATAAAATTTAATAAAGCAAAAGGAATAGAACACTAGCATTCTGAAAAAGAATGTTAAATGGCTTTTCCTTAATCATGAAGTCCTAGTATTATATTCTATTCAGTCATTGTGGTTATATGGTATAATATTAAAATCATTTTATATAATCAGAATTTCAATCAATTATTAAGCAAATATAAACTTCATTTATGTAATAGTATGATGAGTTCAGGATATGTTTGTATTTCTAAAAAGAATTTTTATATCATATGTATATATATATATATATATATATATATATATATATATATATATATATATATATATATATATATATATATATATATATATATATATATATATATATGAAGAAAGAGAGAGAGAGAGAGAGAGAGAGAAAGAGAGAGAGAGAGAGAGAGAGAGAGAGAGAGAGAGAGAGAGAGAGAGAGAACAAAGTACTTGACAATGTTAGAAGAGGAAACTGATGGCATTTGATTGCTTGGTTCTATCAAACATATTCAATCATGATTCAGAAGAAAAGAAAAGAAAATTTAATGAACATAGAGACCTAGAAAATGTTGGATACAAGTATAAGAGAATTAATGTAAAAGGATATAAGTTGTCAAGATGAATGGAAGATAGAATTAGAATATTCTTGGGAAAAAAGACAAGTAATATATTGGACAGAAATGAAATAATTCAAACTATTTTCCTCTCAAGGAAGACACCTGGAAAGCAATGATGACAGAAAAGAAAGAGAAAAACAGAATGAAGGATGAAAATAGTTAAATATAAGCATTCAAAATGATACTGTGAAGTTTGGGTGTTGATCTCCTTGATCAAACTTTGAAAACCCAAATAGATAAGATCAAGGCCTGTTACCAAGTAATGGCAGTTGTGACATTGGTTTTGGACTGTTGACAAGTATGTTTTCTGAGATTCACTTGTAAAATGAGGATAATGATAAGGATTTTATTTCATTAATGTGAGACAAGTACTTCAGTCTTAAAAGTGCTATAGAAACATGAATGAAGTTTGATTATTACCTGAAGGAGAGTCCATTGTCCCATAATTCAGCATTCCAAGGGTAAGTAAGCTACAGGCTAAAAATGACACAGAAACAGATTTTAAGGCTATGCAAAGTACAGCATCTCTTTGAGATTAAGGCAAAATATAGTGCCAGAATAGTACTTACTGACTCTGTGCCTACCTAGTGTAGTTTTTTAAGTCTCCAAGAAGAATTTTTAGAATTTGTTATCAATCTTGTTAATCATGATTTGTTGCAAGGAAATCTGGTGACATGGTAGCAGTGTACAGAGAGCACTGGATGTGAAATCAGGAGAACATGAGTTGAATCTCACTTTACATACTTGATAGCTATGATAAGTCACTTGATCTTCATTTCCTTCAGTTTTCTTAGTAATAAAATAGGATTATAATAGTGCCTACCTTCCAAGATTGTGGTGAGGATCAGAGGCAATATTTTGTAAACACCTTTGAAACCTTAATGGACTATATAAATTCTAGTTTTATGTTGGTGTTGTCATTTTTGTTATTATTTTCCCTAATTCTCTGAGTTTTTAGACTTGAATTCCTAATTTTTTAAATTCCCATTCTCTTTACCTCTCTTAAATTTTATTGTGAAATCAATGATTTTTATTTGTTCCTTTTTGTTATCTAATGTTTTACCAGTAGTAATAGATCAATAATATATTCCCTTCACTATTTTTTCTGCTAATGCTATTGTATTATTCAAGAAAGAATCAGGTCTTTCCAGAATTAAAGATATTATTTTGTCAATTTGATTCCCTAAACCATTAGCTTTAAGAAGGGAATATTTGATTGATCCTGCTTGTGGTTTCATGGCTGTGGATACACATTTTACAAAAACAGATCATAGCTCCTCTCTAATGAGAATCTGAGCTTAAAATACATTATTATTTTATTAGTTATAATCATGTAGATACAAAATCCCAGAAGATGGTCCCTGAATTCCCCAGTGTCCAAAATTATTTCAGCATGAAACAACTTATAGAAAAAATGTTCATTTTTGGTATCACATTGCGTGGGTGGTAAATTTGTAGTTTATATTGTTGATCCTAACCCAGATTTGTCTGAAATCAATAATTATTCCACAGTGACTAGACCTACCCCAAATCCTAACTCTAACCCTCAAAAATAAATTTTCCAGCACAAAGGATCCTCATTATCAAACCCATAGCTCCAAAGCCATTAAAACAACATCACCAAAGTTCACTTCTAATAAAGCTACTGTTTTTTTGAATTATACTCATTGTAAAAGTATCATATTGGCAATAGCCTCTGAAATTGGTTCCCTAAGTTTTTTCCCCTCACAAAAGCTAGTGATGACATCACTATCATATCTGCTGACTAGAAAATACTAAGGATTACAATGAAAAAAACACCATTCAAAACAAATAGGTTCAAATTGAGTTTGCATCCTTCTGTCTCATCTTTGATATTCCTTGATTCCTGAGGACTTTGAGGAAGGAGAAAGGAAAAAAAAGGAAGAAGAGACAAAAATTTCTGGGAGCCAAGATGATGAAATAAGCAGTAAAGCACCATAACTTTTCTATATTCACTTCCAAACAACAATAAAATAGCACCCACAAATAAATTCTGAAAGAATAGAACCAGAAAAAAGACTGGGTGAAGCAATATTTAAACTCAGGAAACTTGGAGTATTGTTAGGAAAAGTTTGTCTTACTCATGTAAAAGAGGAGCACAATCTAGGATGGGAAATGCCCCAGTAGCCATAGCACAATATTCTTCTGTATATCCCTGGTAGAAATACCCAACTTAACTTGGCACACTCCAGATACCAGCACTAAGATACCAGCTCATTACCAGGTATAGTACCAGATTCCCATAGTCCCCAGCAATATGAACCACTATTTCAGGACAACACCAGAAATGAGGGTCCCCTGTGAGCTTTAGGGCACATTAATGCAGCACCAGGAAAATATCGAGGTCTTTTATCCCTGTCTCAAAAAGATGAAAACAGTGCTCATTTTACTCCAGGAGCAAGAACCAAATTGAAAAGAAAAACAAATAAGCAAAAATATGAACAAAACCCAACAAAAAGAATCTGATCTTAGAAAGCAAATGTAGTGAAAAACAAGTTCAAGACACAAATGCAGAGGAAGACAGCAATGTCACAACACCCTAGGAGCAAAGTCCCAAACAAAAATGGGAAGTACTTCTAAATCCAGAAAAAACTCATGGGAGAGTAAAAAAAGAGGCTTAAATAAAAAATAAGTAAAAAAAAATTGGAAAAATGTAATGTTCTTGAATTGTGAGGGTCTGTTTGCTTAATTATAATCCTTCTCTGGGAGGAGATCTGTAAAATGTTTTCCTCTGTGTGCAGGTTTCTTGGGAGCTCTGAATCTCCTCCAGCTCTTGTCCTTTCTCGAGTCAGACTGGTCTCCTTTCAGCCTGCCTGGCATCAAAACTCTATCGCAGAGTCGATTCTCTCAGACCCAATGCTGCCCTTCTTTTATCCTCCCAGAGAATGGGTGTGCAAGGACTCAACGGGGCATGGAGAAATACTTCCACCAATGAACTTGCTCCTCTTAGAATTCCTAAGGTTTAAATTCCCTTTAAAGGCCCGAACCAAAGGTCTGAGCCAGAGAGCTGTCAAGTCAACCTGAGTTCTCACCTTGTAATTGTCCAGACAACCTGAGTTCTCACCTTGTCACTGTCCAGACAACCTGAGTTCTCACCTGGTAATCCTAACAGAAAAAAGAAATTAGAGTAATGCTAGTGAGTTGTGAAAAAAAAAAGTTAACTGATTGGAAGAAGAGAACAATTGCTTAAAAAATGGAATTGGCCAAAATGGAAAAGGAGATACAAAAATCTATAGAAATAAACAACTTAAAGAGTACAATTAGCCTAATGAAAAAGGAAGAACAGAAAAACAATTGAAGAAAACAACTACTTAAAATTTTGTATTGGGTAAGTAAAAAGATGACTCTATGAAATATCAAGAATTATTCAAACTAAAACAAAAGAATGAAAAATAGAAGAAAATGTAAAATACCTCATGGGAAAACATATGACCTGAGAAATAGATCCAGGAAAGAAGAATTTCAGAACAAATAGACTACCTAAATTCATAATTAAAAATGAGAACCTGAATAGCATCTTTCAAGAAATTATCCATAAAAATGTTTTGATATCTTTATAGCAGAAGGAAAAATATGAATTGAAAAAATCCACTGATCACCTCAGCAAAGAGATATCCAAATAAAAACTACAAGGAAAAGTAGTATCAGGGCAAGGAAAAATATACTACAAGTGGCCAAAAATAATCCAAATATTGGGAAGCCACAATCAGGATTGCACAGCATTTACCAGCCCCAAAATTTAAGGACTGGATTTTGTGGTATATACTATTCTGGAAGGAAAAAGATCTAGGACTACAAACAATTACCTACTTAGAGGAAAAAGTTCATTCAATGAAGTAGAAAGATTTAAAGCTTTCATGAAAAGAAGATCAGAACTGAACAATAACCAAAAAAAAATTTGATTTCCAATATCAAGACACTAGAAGAGTCAAAAAGAGAACAGAAAAGAATCATGATTTCAATAGAACTGCTTACATGGGAAGATGATACTTGTAATTCTTGTAATTCTTTAAAAATTGTATCATTAATGGCACAGGTAGAAGGAATATGCATATACACATGGTATAGATATAAGATTAATTGGAGGGGATGAGATTGAGTGGTCACAAGTGAGCATTGACCTTTGCCACTATTTCAAGGAAAAGAGAAGCATTAGTATTTGTGGCTTTAGAGAAGCATGGACACTTGCCAGGATAAAGAACAACAGTGTTCAGACTAACAGACAAGTAAGCCATAAATACAAAGGAATATTATTACTAAATTTTGAAATCCTCAGAACAAAGAGAAAATTATTTAAGAAAAAAACAAGAAAATAATCAAATATGCTGGAGGTACAGTTAGAATTATACAGGATTTATCAATAGCTACAATAAAAGACTGTAGATCCTAGAATATTACATATCAGCAATCAAAAGTAGACCTTCACCTAAAAAATATTACATCCAGAACTGATGCTGAGTGAAATGAGCAGGACTAGGAGATCATTATATACACCAACAACAATACTATATGATGATCTAATCTGATGGATGAGGCCCTCTTCAACAATGAGATGAACCAAATTGGCTCTAATAGAGCAATAATGTATTGAACCAGCTACACCCAGTGAAAAAATTCTGGGAGATGACTTTGAACGACTACAGAACCAGATATAAAAAAAGCTTATAACAAAATATATCATCCCTTCGTATTGAAAACACTAGAACGTATATGGATAAAATGAGTTTTCCTTAAAATAATAAGCAATAGCTAAGTACAGCCCATAATAAGCTTATTTTTGTTTGTTTGTTTGTTTGTTTTTAATAGTTTTTATTTACCAGATATATGGATGGGTAATTTTACAGCATTGACAATTGCCAAATCTTTTCTTCTAATGTTTCACCTGCTTTCCTCCCCAGATGTCAGGTTGAACAATACATGTTAAATATGTTAAAGTATAAGTTAAATACAATATATGTATACATGTCCAAACAGTTATTTTGCTGTACAAAAAGAATCGGACTTTGAAACACTGTACAATTAGCCTGTGAAGGAAATCAAAAGTGCAGGTGGACAAAATTGGAGGGATAGGAAATTCTATGTAGTGTTTCATAAGAAATCTCCCAGAGTTCTTTCACTGGGTGTAGCTGGTTCAGTTTATTACTGCTCTATTGAAACTGATTTGGTTCATCTCATTGTTGAAGAGGACCTCATCCATCAGAATTGATCATCATATACTATTGTTGTTGAAGCATATGATTGTCTCCTGGTCCTGCTCATTTCACTCAGCATCAGTTCATATAAGGCTCTACAGGCCTCTCTGAAATCATCTTGTTGTTTATTTCTTACAGAACAATAACATTCCATAATATTCATATACCACAATTTATTCAGCCATTCTCAAATTGATGGGCATCCACGTAGTTTCCAGTTTCTGGCCACTACAAAGAGGGCTGCCACAAGCAGTCTTGCACATAGAGGTCCCTTGCCCTTCTTTAAATCTCTTTAGGATATAAGCCCAGTAGTAACACTGCTGAATCAAAGGGTATGCAAAATTTGATAACTCTTTGAACATAGTTCCAAATTGCTCTCCAGAATGGCTGGATGTATTCACAATTCCACCAACAATGTATCAGTGTCCCAGTTTTCCCACAATCCCTCCAACATTCTGAATTATCTCTCCCTGTAATTCTAGCCAATTTCACAGGTGTATAGTAATATCATACAGTTGTCTTAATATGCATTTCTCTGATTAATAATGGCTTGGAACATCTTTTCATATGGCTAGAAATAGTTTTAATTTATTCATCTGAGAATTGTCTGTTCATATCCTTTGACCATTCATCAATTGGAGAATGGCTTCATTTCTTATAAATTAGAGTCAATTCTCTATATATTTTGGAAATGAGGCCTTTATTAGAACCTTTGACTGTAAAAATATTTTCCCAGTTTATTGCTTCCCTTATAATCTGGTCTGCATTAATTTTGTTTGTACAAAAAAATTTCCAATTTAATATAATCAAATTTTTCAATTTTGTGATCAGTAATGACCTCTAGCTCTTCTTTGGTCATAAATTCCTTCGTCTTCAACAGGTCTGAGAGGTAAACTATCCTATGCTCTTCTAATTTATTTATAATGTCATTCTTTATGCCTAGGTCATGAATGCATTTTGACCTGATCTTGGTGTATGGTGTTAAGTGTGGGTCAATGCCTAGTTTCTCCTAGTTTCTGCCATACTAAATTTGCAGTTTTCCCAACAGTTTTTGTCAAATAATGAATTCTTATACCAAAAGTTGGTATCTTTGGGTTTGTCAAACACTAGCTTATTAAAGTTATTGTCTGTTTTTTTTTTTTTCCTTTGAACCTTACCTATTCCACTGAGCAAGTAGTCTATTTCTTAGCCAATACCAAATGGTTTTTGCTAACCACTGCTTTATAATAGAATTTTAGATCTGGTACAGCTAGACCACCTTCATTTGATTTTTTTTTTCATTAATTCCCTTGAAATTCTTGACCTTTTGTTTTTCCATATGAACTTTGTTATAATTTTTTCTAGGTCATTAAATAGTTTTTTTTGGGGGGGAGTTGGATTGGTATAGCGCTAACTAAATAGATTAGGTAGTATTGTCATCTTTATTATATTTGCTCGCCTAATCCAAGAGCAGTTAATATTTTTTCCAATTGGTTAGATCTAACTTTATTTGTGTGGAAAGTGTTTTGTAGTTTTGCTTATATAGTTCCTAATTTTCCCTTGGCAGAGAAATACCTAAATAGTTTATATTATCAATAGTTACATTAAATGGAATTTCTCTTTGTAACTCTAACTGTTGGCTTTTCTTAGTCATATATAAAAATGCTGATGATTTATGTGGATTTATTTTGTATCCCAGAACTTTGCTAAAGGTGTTGATTATTTCTAATAGCTTTTTAGTAGAATCTCTGGGGTTCTCTAAGTGTACCATCATGTCATCTGCAAAGAGTGATAGTTTGATTTCCTCATTACCTACTTTAATTCCTTGAATCACTTTCTTGGCTCATTGCTGAGGCTAGTGTGTCTAGTACAATATTGAATAGTAATGATGATAGTGGGCAACCTTGTTTCACTCCTGATCTTATTGGGAAAGTTTCCAGTTTATCGCCATTACATATGATGTCTTCTGATGGTTTTAAATATATGCTCCTTATTATTTTAAGGAATTGTCCATTTATTCCTATACTATCAAGTGTTTTTAGTAGGAATGGATGCTGGATTTTATCAAATATTTTTTCTGCATCTATTGAGATAATCACATGTTTTTTGTTAATTTGGTTATTGGTATGGTTGATTATGCTAATAGTTTTCCTAATATTGAACCAGCCCTGCATTCCTGGTATAAATCCCACTTGATCATAGTGTATTATCCTGGGGTGATGTTCTGTAGTCCTTTTGCTAAGATTTTATTTAAGATTTTAGCATCAATATTCATTAGGGAGATTGGTCTATAATTTTCTTTCTCTATTTTCAGCCTCCCTGTTTAGGTATCAGTACTATGTCTGTGTCATAAAAGGAATTTGATAGGACTCCTTCAATCCCTATTTTTCAAATAGTTTATATAGCATTGGAGTTAGTTGTTCTTTAAATGTTTGGTAGAATTAATATGTAAATTTGTATGGTCCTGAGGATTTTTTCTTAGGCATTTAGTTCTATAAGTTATTCTATTTCTTTTTCTGAAATGGGACTATTTGGACTATTTAATTCTTCCTCTGTTAATCTGGGCAAGCTATGTTTTTGAAGGTATTCTTCCATTTCATTTAAGTTATTGAATTTATTGGCATAAAGTTGGGCAAAGTAGCTCCTAACTATTGTTCTAATTTCCTCTTCATTAGTGGAGAGTTCTCCCTTTTCATTTTTAAGACGATCAATTTGATTTTCCTCTTTCCTTTTTTTAATCAGATTTATTAAAGGTTTGTCTATTTTGTTGGTTTTTTCATAGAACCAACTCTTAGTTTTACTAATTAATTCAATAGTTTTTTTTTCTCTTAACTTTCAATTTTATTAATCTCACCTTTTAATTTTAGAATTTCAAGTTGCGTGTTTGTCTGGGGGTTTTTAATTTGTTCCTTTTATAGCATTTTTAGTTGTAAGCCCAATTTGTTGACCTTCTCTTTCTCTATTTTATGCAAGTAGGCCTTAGAGATATAAAACTTCCCCTTATTACTGCTTTGGCTGTATCCCACACCTTTTGGTATGATGTCTCATTATTGTCATTTTCTTGGCTGAAGTTATTAATTATGTCTATGATTTGCTGTTTTACCCAATCATTCTTTAGTATAAGATTATTTAGTTTCCAATTAATTTTGGTCTTTTTTCCCCTGGCTTTTTATTGAATGTAATTTTCATTGCTTTGTGGTCTTAAAAGGATACATTTACTATTTCTGCCTTACTGCATTTGATTTTAAGGTTTTTATGTCCTAATATATGATCAATTTTTGTATAGGTTCTATGAACTGCTGAGAAGAAAATGTACTCCTTTATGTCTCCATTTACCTTTCGCCAAAGATCTCTCATATCAAACTGTTCTAGCATTCTATTTACCCCTTTGACTTCTATCTTATTTATTTTGTGGTTTGATTTATCTAATTCTGAGGGTGCAAGGTTGAGATCTCCCACTATTATAGTTTTGCTGTCTATTTCTTCTTGCAGCTCTTTATATTTCGTTTTTAAGAATTTAGATGTTGCACTACTTTGTGTGTATATATTTAATATTGATACTGCTTCATTATCTATGCTCCCATTTAGCAAGATATAATGCCCTTCCTTCTCTTTTTTAATTAGATTATTTTTTGTTTTTGCTTGATCTGAGATGAGGATGGCTATCCCTGCTTTTTTGGCTTTACCTGAAGCATAGTAGATTCTGCTCCACCCTTTTACATTTATTCTGAATGTATCACCCTGTTTCAGGTGTGTTTCCTGTAAATGATATGTGTAGGATTCCGGCTTTTAATCCAGTCTGCTAACCTATTCCTCTTTATGGGGGAGTTGACCCCATACACATTTATGGTTAGAATGACTAATTCTGTATATTGCTTGCCATCCTATTAACCCCTGCTTATGCTTTTCTCCTTTCCTTCCCTCTTACTCCCCTCCCCAGTATTAAACTTGGGAGCACCACTTGCTTTTCAACAGCCCTCCCTTTTTAGTATCCTTCCCCCACCTTAAAGTTCCTCCCCCTATTTTACCCCTTTTCCTCACAATTTTTCTATTCCCTTTCTCTTAACTTACTCCTTCCCATTACTCTTTCCCACCCACTTTTCAATGAAGTGGAAGAAGTATCACTATAAATTGAATATGTCCATTGATACACACTATATTCATCCCCCGCCTTTCTTTCTCTCAGATATAATAGGTTATCTTTTGCCTCTTCATGAGATGTAGTACCATCACTTTACCCCTTTTTATGATTTAATGTCCTTTCCACCTCTGGTTTCTAGGAAAAATTATGCATGTGTTCTTTATATAACTTTATGGCAGTAATATAGTTCTCAGGATTTCTTTTTATCTTTTTAGAAATCTCTTGAGTTCTCTATTTGAAGATCAAATAGTTTGTTTAGATCTGTATTTTTCATTGAGAATAGATGGAATTCATTTATTTCGTTAAATACCCATCTTCTTTTCTGGAAAAGAATGCTCATTTTTGCTGGGTAAGTTATTTTTGGCTGCATACCAAGTTCTTTAGCCTTTCAGAATATCATATACCAGATCCTTTGTTCCTTTAATATAAATGCTGCTAGATCCTGGGTTATCCTTATTGTGGCTCCCCCATATCTGAATTGCTTTTTTCCAGCAGCTTCCCATATTTTTTCTTTGTCTAATGATCCTTGAACTTGGCCACTATATTTATTGGTGTTTTGATTTTAGGGTCCCTTCAGTAGGTGATCGATTAGTTTTTTCAATGTCTATTTTACACTCTGTTTCTAAAACATCTGGGCAGTTCTCTTATAATTTCCTGGAAAATAGTGTCCAGGATCTTTATTTCTTCATATTTTTCAGGGAGTCTGATTATTCTCAAATTGTCTCTCCTGAATCTGTTTTCCAGGTCTGTTGTCTTTCCAATAAGGTACTTGACATTCTTTTCAATTGTTTAGTTTTTTCTTGTTTTGCTTGACTACTTGTTCCATTCTAATTTTATTTTTTTTAATTAATTTTATACTTATAACATTTTTGATAGTATATATGCATAGGTAATTTTTTTAGAACATTATCCCTTAAAATATTTTTAAAGTTAAAAGTTCTGACAGAGGTCTCATTTCCAAAATATATAGAGAACTGACCCTAATTTACAAGAAATCAAACCATTCTCCAGTTGATAAATGGTCAAAGGATATGAACAAACAATTCTCAGATGATGAAATTGAAACTAGATCCACTCATATGAAAGAATGTTCCAAATCACTACTGATTAGAGAAATGCAAATTAAGACAACTCTGAGATACCACTATACACCTGTCAGATTGGCTAAGATTACAGGAACAAATAATAATGAATGTTGGAGGGGCTGTGGGAAAACTGGGACACTAATACATTGCTGGTGGAGTTGTGAAAGAATCCAGCCATTCTGGAGAGCAATTTGGAACTATGCCCAAAAAGTTATCAAACTGTGCATACCCTTTGACCCAGCATTGCTGTGATTGGGCTTATATCCCAAAGAAATACCAAAGAGCAGAAAGGGACCTGTATATGCCAAAATGTTTGTGGCAGCTCTTTTTGTAGTAGCTAAAAACTGGAAGATGAATGGATGCCCATCAATTGGAGAATGGTTGGGTAAATTATGGTATATGAAGGTTATGGAATACTATTGCTCTGTAAGAAATGACCAGCAGGAGGAATACAGAGAGGCTTGGAGAGACTTACATCAACTGATGCTGAGTGAAATGAATAGAACCAGAAGATCTCTGTACACTTCAATGTTATATGAAGATGTATTCTGATGGAAGTGGATATCTTCAAGATAAAGAAGATCTAACTCACTTACAGTTGATCAATGATGGACAGAAATAACTATACCCAGAGAAGGAACACTGGGAAGTGAATGTAAATTGTTGGTACTACTGTGTATCTACCCAGGTTACTTATACCTTCGGAATCTAATACTTAATGTGCAACAAGAAAATGGTATTTACACACATATATTGTATCTAGGTTTTATTGTAACACATGTAAAATGTATGGGATTGCCTGTCATCGGGGAGAGGGAGTGGAAGGAGGGGGGAATAATTTGAAAAAAATGAATACAAAGGATAATATTATTTTAAAAAATTACTAATGCATATATACTGTGAAAAAAAATTCTAAATAAATAAAAAAAGAACATTATCCCTTGTACTCCCTTCTGTTCCAAGTTTTCCCCTCCTTCCCTCCAGCCCCTTCCCTAGATGACAGGCATTCCCATACATATTAAATATCTTATAGCATATTCTAGGTACAATATATATGTGCAGAAATGAGTTTTGTTCTTGTTGCTGCAAAGGAAGAATTGTATTCGAAAGGTAAAAATAATCTGGGAAGAAAAACAAAACACACACAAAAAAATGCTCACAGTTTACACTCATTCCCAAGTGTTCCTTTTCTGGTTGTAGCTGATTCTGCCCATCATTGAACAATTGGAATTGGATTAGCTCTTCTCTATGTTGAAGATATTCACTTCCATCAGAATACATCCTCATAAAGTATCATCGTTGAAATATATAATGGTCTTCTAGTTCTGCTCGTTTCATTCAGCATCAGTTGATGTAAGTCTCTCCAAACCTCTATGTATTCCTCCTGTTGGTCATTTCTTACAGAACAATAATATTCCATAACATTCATATACCATAATTTATCCAACCGTTCTCCAATTGATGGACATCCATTCATTTTCCAGTTTCTAGCCACTACAAAAAGGGCTGCCACAAACATTTTGGCTCATAAAGGTCCCTTTCCCTTCTTTAGTATTTCCGTGGGATATAAGCCCAGTAGTAGCACTGATGGGTCAAAAAACATGCACATATTGATAACCATTTGGGCATAATTCCAGATTGCTTTCTAGAATGGTTGGATTCTTTCACAACTGCACCAACAATGCATCACTGTCCCAGTTTTCCAGTTCCCAGTTTCCAACATTCATCATTATTTGTTCCTGTCAACTTAGCCAATCTGACAGGTGTGTAGTGGTATCTCAGAGTTGTCTCAGAACCTTTAACTGTAAATATGTTTTCCCAATTTGTTACTTCCCTTCTAACCTTGTTTGCATTAGTTTTGTTTGTGCAAGAACTTTTTGAATTTGATGTAATCAAAATTTTCTATTTTGTGATCAATAATGATCTTTAGTTCTCCTATGGACAAAAATTCCTTCCTCCTCCATAAGTCTGTGAGATAAACTATCCTATGTTCCTCTAATTTATTTATGATCTTGTTCTTTATGCCTAAATCATGAACTCATTTTTATCTTATCTTATCTTATTATGTGGTGTTAAATGTGGGTCCATGCCTAGTTTCTGCCATACTAATTTCCAGTTTTCCCAACTGTTTTTGGCAAATAATGAATTCTTATCCCAAAGTTGGGATCTTTGGATTTGTCAAACGCTAGATTGCTATTTTTATTCACTATCTTGCCCTTTGAACCTAACCAATTCCACTGATCAACTAGTCTATTTCTTAGCCAATACCAAATGGTTTTGGTGACTGTTGCTTTATAATACAGTTCTAGATCAGGTACAGCTAGACCACCTTCATTTAATTTTTCCCATTACTTCCCTTGAAATTCTCAACCTTTTTTTGTTCCATATGAATTATGTTGTCATTTTTTCTAGGTCATTAAAATAGTTTCTTGGGAGTCTGATTGGTATAGCACTAAATAAATAGATTAGTTCAGGGAGTAGTGTCATCTTAATTATATTCGCTTGGCCTATCCAAGAGCACTGAATGGCTTTTCAGTTATTTAAATCTGACTTTATTTTTATGGCAAGTGCTGCATAATTTTGCTCACATAATTCCTGACTTTCCTTTGGTAGGTATATTCCCAAATATTTTATACTATCAACAGTTATTTTGAATGGAATTTCTCTTTGTATCTCTTGTTCTTATATTATGTTGGTAATGTATAAAAATGGTGAGGATTTATGTAGATTTATTTTGTATCCTGCAACTGTAATAAAGTTCTGAATTATTTCTAATAGCTTTTTAGCAGAGTCTTTGGGGTTCTCTAAGTATACCATCACATCATCCATTCTAATTTTCAATGATGCATTTTCTTCCCTCACTTTTTTTTTAAAAATATCTTTTTGTAATTGTCCAATTGAGTTTTTAAGTGAGTTTTTTTCTTCTATATAATTTTTTTCCATTTCATCTATTTTATTTTTTAGAGAGCTGTTTTCTTTGTCCAACTTACTAATTTTATTTCTCAATGATTTGATCTCTTTATCCATTCTGGATGATTTCTCCAGACTCTCTTGCCAAGTTTCCCTTTCCTTTTGCCATTTCTCTTCTAGCTCTCTTGTGAGAGCCTTTTTGATTTTCTCTATGAGAGTCTTATATATTGAGGAGCCGATCATATTCCTCTTAGTGGATTTCTCTGGAGACAATCTGCTTTCAGTCTCCTCGGGGTTTGAAGTCTGCTCTCTCTCCATACAGAAGCTGTAAGTGGTTAGAGACCTTTAAAAATTTTTGTTCATTTTGTCAGAGCGGGAATTGAAGAAAACAAATTGACAAGAGAAAGAATTGGTCTGTTTCTGGGGATGGGGAGATATGGAGCTGGACGGTGTTACTGGGATTCCTCTACAGATTGTGAGAGACAGCAGTGAGGCACTAGCTGGACAGTGATGGCTGCACTGAGTCTGCACTCTGAGGCTCTAAGAATGCACTGAGTCACTCCAAGTGGGTGTGGGGGTGGCTGGGTCCCAAGAGACCTAGCTTTCTGGGGTTTTATTCTTTACCTCAGGTGTTTACACCTTCTCTGCTGATCCTGGCTTGCTGCCAAGATGGAATATCCACACTGTGGTAAAAGTTGCTTTGCAGAAACAGAAGAGATTGCACCCCTCCCCACTCCAGTCTGAGCTGTGTAAGCTGCCTGCCTAGCTCTCACTGCTTGCCCTCAGTCTGCACCCAGTCTGTTCTTCCCCTCCTCTGAGCAAACACTGTCCTTTTCTGGAGAATTTCAAGGATGTCTTCTATTGGTGATTATTTGTGGGTTTCTTTTCCAGTCAAGCATTAATTCTTAGGCTTGTCATGAAGTAAATTCTGAGAGAAAACGCAGAGCTCAAGCAGTTGTTTGCCTCCTCTCTGCCATCTTGGCCAGAAGTCCTGCTTTTCTTTTTCTTGCCCCTCCTTTACCCTTTTCCCCAGTATTAAACTTATGGGCCCCACTTTTGTCACATAGCTTTCCCTCTTTAGGATCCCTACCACCTCTCTTTGAATCCTCCCCCCTTTCTTGTAACCTTCCCTTATTACTCTTTTCCTTTTCCCCTTTCCTCTCCCACTTTTTAATGAGGTGAGAGAGAATTCTCTGTAAAACACATATGTCAATTATTTTCTCTTTGAGCCAACTCTGATGAGAGGAAGATTCACACAATTTTCCTCCCACTCTCTAAATTCCCTCAGATATGATAGGTTTCCTTTGTATCTTCTAGGGATGTAGTTTCCCTCTTTTTATCTCCCCTTTTCCCTTTTTCTGACACTATCCCCTTTCCATTTCTTCTTCCCTTTTTTATGTTATATCAGTAAAATCAAATTATACCTGTGGGCTTTATGTATATGCACAACAGAAATACAGTTCTCAAGACTTCCTTTTACCTTTTTCTGCTTTTGTTGAGTCCTATGTTTGGAGAACATTTTTTTTTTTACTTTTTCTTTAGATCTGGTTTTTTCCTTAGAAACAAATGGCTATCACCTGTTTTATTAAATGTCCATCTTCTTCCATGGAAGAAAATGCTCAGCTTAGCTGTGTAGTTTATTCTTGGCTGCATTCCAAGTTCTTTTGCCTCTTGGAATATCAGATTCCAGGGCCTTCGATCATTTAATGTAGAGGAAGCCATATCTTGAGTGACCCTTATTGTGGCACCTGAGTATTTCAATTGTTTTTTTCCTGGATGCTTGTAACATTTTTTCCTTAGTCTGATAATTCTGAAATTTAGCCACAATATTCCATGGAGTGTTTTTTTTTTTTTTTTTTTTTTTTGGGGTCTTTTTCAGAAGGTGTTCAATGAATTCTTTCAATGCCTATTTTACCTTCTGTAGATATTTAATGTTTCTTTCTAATTTTTCATTTTTTTTTTGGTTTAGCTTGAGTGATTCTTGGTGTCTCATCATTTCTGTTTGTTCAGTTCTGATTTTTAATGTGTTATTTTCTTCATTAGCGTTTTACTTGTTTTTGTATATGTCCAATTGAGTTTTTAAATGAGTTGTTTTCTCTATGAAATTGTTTTTTTTTTGTTGTTTGTTTGTTTTTTGTTTTGTTTTTAGTGAGTTATTATTTTTTTCCCCAATTCACAAATTCTACATTCCTGGGAGCTCTTTACCTTTTCCAATTCACAAATTCTGTTTCCCTGCACATCCTGGGAATTTTTTACCCTTTCTAATTCACATTTCAGGAAGTTGTTACTCTCTTGCATAACTTCTCTTTCCTTTCTTCATTTTTCTTCTAGCTTTCTTTTAAGCCTTTTAATAATCTCTTCTAGGAGAGCCTTTTGTGTTGAGGACCAAGAATTGTTTGGAGATTGTCTGCTATTAGTCTCCTCAGGTTTAAAATCCTTCTGTGTTTTGATATAGAAGCAATCTATCGTCCTTTTGTTTTTTTTACTCATTTTTTAAAACTGGTACCATCTGTTTTCAGGGTCAGGAGGCTACCAGCTTCCTCTGCAGAACAGGGATAGCTTCATGGACGGTCTGCCAACTGGCTACAAATACTGGCTAGGTACGGGAGTCCTCAGGGAAAGAGTTCCCCAATGGAAGTGACTCAGGCCTGCAAGGCTGAGCTGCAGGAGGTGCCTGGATTAATGACTTTCTTGAGGCAAAAATTTGAGCAGTGGGAGTGTCACTATCCCAAGCCAAAGCCTTCTGTGGGGCTGTGGGTATTAGCAGTTGCCCAGTGAATAGTCCTGCAAGTCAATGGAAGTGGCTCTGCACAGAGAAGCACAGTCACTGGGAAAGTTGTATTGCCCTAGGCCGAACCCCACACTGTGCAGATTAGAGGCTGCTCCAGGCTGTGCCCCTCTACAGTGAAAATTTGCAACTGCCCTGGCCGTGCAGCAGAATGCAATTGTGCTGGTCTATGCTGAGTCATTTCTGGTTTTGGATGGGTACAATCAGATCCTGTTAATTTCTGGCATTTTTAGAGTACTCTGTACCTATGGCTCTATTCTCTCTGCTGGTCCACTACCTTGCAATCAAGGCAAAGCAGTCAGCCTATGCAGAGTCATCTCCACTACTTTACTAGTCACTGCGGCTACTTTGTCCCTGGTCCACTCAGTACGCCAGTCTTTCCTATGTCCCTGACTGTGCTGGTCTGTTCCTATTCCTCAAAACAAACCTATTCTGATGGTCCTCCAGATTATCTTCAGCTGGTAAGTCATTGTACCTTTAATCTTCATGAATTTCATCAGTCAAGTGCTATTTTTGAGATTGAATTCAACAATTGGTCATGCAGTATGAGAGAAGCTTATAAAGTCGTGTGTGCCTTCTCCACCATCTTGGCTCTACCCCACTACTCTGCATTTTTTGAGAATAAAAAGGGAAAGGAAACACATTATACTAAGGATATAAGTGAAGAAAGTTGAGTTAAAGTATCTCATTCATATAATTGGAGTACACAAGTAGAATTGTAAAACCCCCCCCAAAAAATGAGGAAGATGTGGAAGACAAAAGATGAAAATTTAATTTAATCTGAACTGATCAAAAGAAGAAAGAAAATTCAACAGTTAAGTAGAGAAATACATGTCATTTCCAGGAAGGAAAGGGAAGAAAAGGTATATAAAAATGTGGATATAAAAGATTTGTAAGGAATGAGATTATCTTGAGCAAAACAAATTCTAAAGATCTAAATATATTTTAAATATCTTATTTTGTAGTGAAAAAAATGTTTGGTGCCTGAGGGAATATCCATCAATTGAGGAATGGCTAAACAAATTTGTCCATACATATATCTAGATAGAGAGATATAGGTATAGATGTATTTCATGCAATATTATTGTTCTATAAAAAATCAAAAAGATGATTTCAGGGAAAACTGGAAAGGTGTGTGTCAACTATTATTGTTGTTGTTTGTCCTTCCTTCTCAAAAGGACCATAACATCAAGGAGATAATGCCATGGCATGAAAGTTAATTGGATTTAAGTGAGGAAAGGCTATTCAAGGCCACCTGTCTCATTTTCCCTCCAGAGCTATCTGGGAGGCAAAATGCAAATCAAGATGATTGGATATGGCCCTGGATGAAATGGGAGACCTTAGCCTTTTTATGCTAAAGCCTTCAACACGTTTCAATTTGACTAAGGCTTTACCCATTCAGCAATTACTAGTATGCAGCAATTGAAGCAAAGAACTCCTCTTTCACTAAGTCCAAAAATTTCTAAATGAATGAATGAATAAATCTGGAAGGGAAAGACAAGCAGGCTTTCTGGTCACTGCAGAAATAACTGCTATTTCATTCAATCTGAGTAAGGGTTCAAGCAATGGTCAAATGGGGGTTGGCCTAGCACCTATTGATAGCCAATGAGATTTAGATTGGTTTTGGTTTAAAGATTGGATCTTAAGAAAGAAATCTAATAGAATAAAATGAGTAGAGGCAGTATATTAATGTGTCCAATGATACAATGACAAAAATATTGTTAAGAGAAACAACTCTGAAGGACTTAGGACCTCTCATCACCATAATGACAAGCCATAATTCCCAGAGGATTCATGATGAAACATGCTACTCACTTCATGATGAAAAGCTAATGGAATCAAAGTATTGGATTCAAACTTTTTTTTAATTGATTCTTTTTTTATTCAGAATTTTTTCCACAGTATATATGCATGAGTAATTTTTTAAATAATATTATCCCTTGTATTCATTTTTCCAAATTATCCCCCCACCCTCCACTCCCTCCCCCCTATGACAGGCAATCCCATACATTTTACATATGTTACAATATAACTCAGATACAATATATGTGTGTAAATACCATTTTCTTGTTGCACATTAAGTATTAGTTTCCGAAGGTATAAGTAACCTGGGTAGATAGACAGTAATGCTAACAATTTACATTCACTTCCCAGTGTTCCTTCTCTGGGTGTAGTTATTTCTGTCCATCATTGATCAACTGGAAGTGAGTTGGATCTTCTTTATGTTGAAGATATCCACTTCCATCAGAATACATCTTCATAAAACATTGAAGTGTACAGAGATCTTCTGGTTCTATTCATTTCACTCAGCATCAGTTGATGTAAGTCTCTCCAAGCCTCTCTGTATTCCTCCTGCTGGTCATTTCTTACAGAGCAATAGTATTCCATAACCTTCATATACCATAATTTACCCAACCATTCTCCAATTGATGGGCATCCATTCATCTTCCAGTTTTTAGCAACTACAAAAAGAGCTGCCACAAACATTTTGGCACATACAGGTCCCTTTCCACTCTCTAGTATTTCTTTGGGATATAAGCCCAATAACAGCAATGCTGGGTCAAAGGGTATGCACAGTTTGATAACTTTTTGGGCATAGTTCCAAATTGCTCTCCAGAATGGCTGGATTCTTTCACAACTCCACCAGCAATGTATTAGTGTTCCAGTTTTCCCACAGCCCCTCCAACATTCATTATTATTTGTTCCTTTCATCTTAGCCAATCTGACAAGTGTGTAGTGGTATCTTAGAGTTGTCTTAATTTGCATTTCTCTGATCAGTAGTGATTTGGAACACTTTCATATGACTGCATATAGTTTCAATTTCATCATCTGAGAATTGTTTGTTCATATCCTTTGACTATTTATCAATTGGAGAATGGTTTGATTTCTTATAAATTAGGGTCAGTTCTCTATATATTTTGGAAATGAGACCTTTGTCAGAACCTTTACTTTTAAAAATATTTTCCCAATTTGTTACTTCCCTTCTAATCTTGTTTGCATTAGTACTGTTTGTACAGAAACTTTTTAGTTTGAGATAATCAAAATCTTCTATTTTGTGATCAATAATGATCTCTAGTTCTCCTCTGGTCATAAATTCCTTCCTCCTCCACAGGTCTGAGAGGTAGACTATTTTCTGTTTCTCTAATCTATTTATTATCTCATTCTGTATGCCTAGATCATGGACCCATTTTCATCTTATCTTGGTATATGGTGTTAAGTGTGGATCCATATCTAATTTCTGCCATACTAATTTCCAGTTTTCCCAACAGTTTTTTTCCAAATAATGAATTTTTGTCCCTAATGTTGGTATCTTTGGGTTTGTCAAAGATTAGATTGCTATAGATGTACCCTCTTTGTCCTTTGTATCTAATCTGTTCCACTGATCTACCGTTCTATTTCTTAGCCAATACCAAATGGTTTTGGTGACTGCTGCTCTATAATATAGCTTTAGATCAGGTACACTTAATCCACCTTTCTCTGACTTTTTTTTCATTAGTTCCCTTGCAATTCTCGACCTTTTATTCTTCCATATGAATTTTGTTGTTATTTTTTCTAGGTCATTAAAATAGTTTCTTGCGAGTCTGATTGATATAGCACTAAATAAATAGATTAGTTTGGGGAGTATTGTCATCTTTATTATATTCGCTCGGCCTATCCAAGAGCACTGAATGTCTTTCCAATTATTTAAATCTGACTTTATTTTTGTGGCAAGTGTTTTGTAATTTTTCTCATATAATTCCTGACTATTCTTTCGTAGATGGATTCCCAAATACTTTATACTCTCAACATTTGTTTGGAATGGAATTTCTCTTTGTATCTCTTGCTGTTGCATTTTGTTGGTGATATACAAAAATGCTGAGAATTTATGTGGATTTATTTTGTATCCTGTCACTTTGCTAAAATTCTGAATTATTTCTAATAGCTTTTTAGCAGAGTCTTTGGGGTTCTCTAAGTATACCATCATGTCATCTGCTAAGAGTGATAGTTTGATTTCCTCATTTCCTACTCTAATTCCTTGGGATTCAAACTTTTTTGTATAGGGTTAATAAGAAATTAATTTTATTTTACTACATGTGTTTCTAACAGTTTTTCTCCCTTAAATGTGGAGGAGATAGAAATAAGACAAAGTGGATCTTTGTTATTTAAAAAAATAAAATTAAAAAATAAAATATTCTGAAATGCTGACAATTTTTATTCACTCACATTTAAGTCCTTTTCAGACTACTTTATTTTAATGCTTTTAGAGTATTTTTAACAGAAAGAAAAATAATATTAAGGAGAAAATTTCTTTCTTTGTAATTGCTACAATTTGCCAAGCCACATTTGAAGAGATTCTATTTGTTCACACCCAATTTGCAAGGTTATTTCAGAAGTAGGCATGAAGTTGGAGGTTTAAAGTGAATCAGTGTAATAATTGCTTGTAAGTCAGCTTCATTTTGAAATAAAGAATGCAAAAATAGCATTATTTTTTCTTTCTCTGTTTACCCTTTTTTGGCCGGACTAACAGGATTTGAAAGGAAACTCTTCCAGAGTTTTCATTTAATCACTATTTGAAACTATATTTTAAACCCACTTCTTTTAAAGCCCAAATCATCTTTTAATCAATCAATAATCATAAATTAATTATCTATTCTTTGCCAGGTATAATAAGCATTAGAGGAAATGTTCTATGTATTTTAAAGAAAGTTTATTCTTTGTCTCTAATATCCTATAGCACTCTTTTCTACACTAGTCATCCATGCGTTTATTGTACAGAAGAGAAAATACTCCTTTTCTACTTCCTAGATTTTTTTTTTTGTATTTAGATCCCCTTGGAAGTCTTTATGCTGGTATAGAAAATGCAAGAGATTTTGTACCAGAGTACATGGGTGTGAATCCCAGTGCTTTCACTTATTATCTATGTGACTTTGGACAAGTCATTCATCCTCACTGAATGAGGAAATTGGATAAGATGGCCTATGAAATTTCTTTCCATTCAATTTTCCCTTCAGAAACCACTTTCACATATCCCATGCATTTTCAAATATATTTTCCTCAGAGAAATAATTCTGCTAGCCTTTCCTCTAGTGTACTTAATCTCTCTATCCTCCACACATAATTTTAAACTCAAATTCAGATGCCATTGATTGCTAATAGATATCATGAACATGATATTTATTTGATATGATATTTGGAGCTAGTTGGATATAATCCATAATTATATAATGTGCTAAGTAGAACTTTCCAAAGTATTGGAGGGCTTCTCCCTCCCCATTTTACTAGATGAGATCCAATGATAATGGCCTTAACATGATGGAAAATTAATTGAGAAAGTATTTCTACACTGTCATAATTTTATCATCCATTCTATTGCTGCTATTAGCAGGAATCCATAACCCCATGGGTGTTTCAAGTGAATCTCTTTTAGCAGAGTTTATAGTTTGGAGGTCACATAGTTAGCTCTTTCCATCAGTTCGGTGTCAAATCATTGTCAAAAAGAAATTACATTGTATTCATTTTTTTAAGCTTCAAGCTCAGTGCTGTGGTGTATTAGATGATTTGTAGATATCCTTTGGGGAAAATGAGTGCTGGTGGCCAGGAAAGCCTTTTTGCACACTGGTACTTAGTAGAATCATTACAAGTTAACTTAGATGTGCAAGGTGAAGTCAGCAATTGTAAGGCTATTATCAAACAGAACTATAAAATCTTTACCTCTCCTAGCTGCACATATATTTGTATGCCAAATTATGTCACAAGGATAACGGATACATCATCTTTGCCAATATTGGTGAATGACAATGGACAATTCAAGTTTAATATTTGTCATTTTCCAATATGTACTACTTCCACAATAGCATAAGCTAAAGGCTAACATAGCATCTATGTTTTCAGCAGCTTATTCATCCCCAACACACTCACTCTCTCACTCTCTCTCTCTCTCTCTCTCTCTCTCTCTCTCTCTCTCTCTCTCTCTCTCTCTGTATATATATATATATATATATATATATATATATATATATATATATATATATATATATATATATCCTTAAATAGTCACATATGTTTGTGACTCCATGAGCATGTATGTGTATAGATATGGATTTATAATAATCAAATGACAGACTGACACTAACTAGAACTACACAGACATTCCTCTCATTTTAAGATAAAAAGAGGGAAAAGTAAGGTGCTTTACCAAAAAACCCAGTATTTTAATCTAGATCTTCCACCTAAAAATAGAACTGCTTCCAGTGGTGTTTTGGTGCACTGCATTGTGCATCAATGCAAAACTCTTCATCAATGTTTATATATGTGCATGTCTGTATGTGTGGTTAAATATAAAAACATATATGGGTGTTCATGTAAGAATGCACACATGTAAACTAAATCCAGCATATTTGATCCTCACCTAATCTTGCTGCTATGTACTATGTTCTTTTGGTTCTAATTACTTCACTTAGCATCAGTTCATGTTTCTGGGCTTTTCTGAAATTAGCTTACTCATCATTTTTATAAAACAATAGCATTCCATTACATCCATATACTATAACTTATTTGGCCATTCCCCAACTAATGGGCATCCACTCAGTTTTCAGTTCCCTGCCACTACAAAAAGGGCTGCTGCAAATATTTTTTGTGAATTTGGTCCTCTTCCTTCTTTTATGATATCTTTGGGATCATAGTGTAGATACATTGCTAGTCAAAGGTGTGTCCAACTTTATAGCCTGTTGGACATAGTGGAACTCAAAATCTTACAAAAATTAATGTAGAAAAATATTTCATGTGTAATTGAAAAAAATTAAAATATATTAAGTGGAGGGGAAATGAAAATCCCCTCTGCCAATATAGATTGGCAACCACTTCACTATGTATTGTCTTAGAGAGTTGATTGACACATGTACCAATTAAGGACTAAGTATTATTTTGCCAGAAGCAAGACCTAAACATAAGTTTTAATAATTCTCACCTTGCTTTCTACTCATTATGCCATTTCACCTTTAAATAGACAGATAGAATACATAGCTATTCATCTATGTATACAAAGATAACATAATACACTATGTAAATATAAATACACACATGTGCATCTGTGTATATGTGTTCACATACATATCTATATGTATAATATATGATCTATAACTTTAAATAGTATTGAAATGGAAGCTATGTGTTTATATTTTCATAGTATATATATATATATATATATGTACAAACACACACACACACACACACACATATATATATATATATTTTGTGAGTATGTAGAAAAAAAATCACTTTTATGGTATCACAGTAAGGACAGCATAGCCCCTATTTTCAAAGGTGCAAAAAGTATCCTCACTTTTCTGATTCAAAATGACTTTCCCACATTTGGAAGCAAGATGATCCCTTAATAGCCCATTTGTTATTTATTTTTAAATTGGCACAATGGGTCATACTATTTACAAAGTGAAGGAAGAGTATAGTGCCTTCTTCAGCACTAACACACACAAGCATGAACACATGAATATTTATGTAAAAAATTGCATGGTTTTATGTTTTTGGAAAACATATGCTATATCTGTGGTGTTATTATTGTAGTATCCAGAGTTTGAGCTCATAATTATCTTCACTGAGGGAGTACAGAAAGAATCCCAATGCTGTGTTCCTTTTTCTGGTCAAATACATTGGAACAATTTCTGTATTAAGATTCTATAATAACATTTCATTCCCTCTAGGAAGGAACATTCACTGCTCTTAATAGTTATCACTCTAAGACTATAAAATCTTTGGGATACTAACAATAGTGGGATCAAATTAAACCTAAAAGAATATATTACTCTTCTTAATTAAATTTCCTTTCAAGGTTTTAAATAAAGAAATCAAATTTTTGCTCTGTAAACTCCAGCTCTGCAATTGACAACATGGCTAAACATATCAGAAGGTTAGATTGTTATTAAATGTGATCTATATTATGGTGCATCTGTCAGAAAAATGATGAAGGAAATTGAAATTAGTTTGAATGCCAAGTATACACACTCCTTTTATGGAAAGACCAAAATGAAGAGATGGGCCATGGGTATCTGAAATTTTTAAATCCTCTATGAAAATAGTAGCTGGTAGTGCATGAACCTACAATACCATCTCTGTAGGTCACAATCAAAACTGTCATCAGAAGACTGAAGGAATTGAAAGACAGGTAAAATCTTCTTATTAAATATCTGTAGCCTGCAGTTGAACAATAAATTGGTTATTTTATGTGGGGATATTTTTAAATCCTTGAAATTATAGATTTAGCTGTATGGTTGTTAAATTTTCCATTATTCTGTTATTTGTTATTCTATTTTTTAAATTCTAATTTTCAATTATTCTATTACTTCTATTATTTTTTTCCCATGAGGCTAGGGTTAAGTGACTTGCCCAGGGTCACACAGCTAGGAAGTGTTAAGTGTCTGAGACCAGATTTGAACTCAGGTCCTCCTGAATTCAAGGCTGGTGCTCTATCCACTGTGCCACCTATCTGTACCCACTTCTATTATTTCAACTAGAAATTTGTGATTTGTGTATTACTCAAAGTTACATAATATCTCCCCTAATAAATATGAATAAAGCTTCTAAAGAAAAATAGTATTAAAATATGTAATTAAATTATATTTATAATAGTTCAGGTAAATATGTTCTCAGATTATTTTTTATTTATTTGCTAGAAGAAAATCTCCAAAATTACCCCTCTAATCACATAAATAGAAAGTATAAATCTATCTCTTCTTCCCTGCTAAAATAGTATATGTTACATTTAGTTTAAAATAAACATAATTTTTAATTTGTGGTGATTTATATAACTTGCTACTTCCTAAATCAGTTACTGAACATCATTATGAATTTTTGAATTTTCAATAGGATAAAACAATATTTAATTAAATTATTTCTTAGTTCCTGCTTTCTTGGGCAGTTTATTTTGAGTAGTTATTTTTTATGATTCATTTGTCCATGGTGTGTGGGAGGAGAGTCTCTGTGTGGACATATATATATATATAAAATGTCATTTTACTATGCTAATTTATCATATAGTTTTTAAGGTATCCCTTATACTAACTGAATACTATTAAAGCTATGTTAAACCTCATTGTGCAAAATATTTTAATTTAAAACACTCACAGAGCTAATCAATAATTTTAATGAGTGACTGCCCTAAGGAAAGAAGTCTAGCATGCAAGCATTGCCCTGCTTCTATTTTAAAACTATTTTTCTAGGCATATTTGTCTAGGTCATGGTAGATTCTTTATTGAAATTATATTATGGAGGGGGCAGAGCCAAGATGGTGGATAAGGCACACATGACTTTATAAGCTCCTTACATGCCCTCATGAACAATTATTAAATTTAGCCTCAAAAATAGCGCTTGACTGGTAAAATTCACAAATATTAGAGGTACAACGCCTTACCAGCTGAAGATAATCTGGAAGACTGCCAGAACATGTTTGTCCTGAGGGGGCGGAGTAGATCAGTACAAGCAGGGGAATAGGAGAGACTAGCATCTTTGGCTTGAAAAGTTACAGAGACAACTCTGCCATATGCTGACTGCTCTGCCTTGATTACAAAGCATTAGACCAGCAGAGAATTTAAAGCCAAAGGTAGAGGATACTCTAAAAATGTCAGAACCTAACAAGATCTGGCTATACCTACCCCAAACCAGAAGTGACTCAGCACAGAACACAAGACGGCTGTGCAGCTGCATTCTGTAGGCAGTTACAAATCTGTATGGGGGGGGGGGGGGATAGGGGGCACAGCTTGGGGCAGCCTCTAATCAGCACAGTGTGGGGCTTAGCCTGGGACAATAGAACTTCCCCAGTATGACTGTGCTTTATGACTGTGCTTCCCTGGGCAGAGCCACTTCCAGTCTGTGCCAGGCTATTTGCTGGTCAGCTGCTAAAATGGCAAAGCTCCACAACAGGCTTTGGCTTGGGAGAGTGAAACATTCACTGCTCAGCCTCTAGCCCCAGGGCAGCTGTTAATCTGCAAAGCAGGGTTCTTCACCAGGCACTTTTGAATTGATAAATAAAATTAAGAGTTGGTTTTATGAATAGTTCCATTTCAGAAAAAGAAATAGAACAAGCTATTAATCAACTCTCTCAGAAAAAATCCCCAGAATCAGATGGATTTAGATATGAATTCTACAAAATAGTTAAAGAACAATTAGCCCCAATGTTGTATAAACTATTTCAAAATATAAGGAATGAAAGAATCCTAACCAAATTCCTTTTATGACACAGACATGGAACTGATACCTAAACCAGGTAGGTTGAAAACTGAGAAAGAAAACTAAAGACCAATCTACCTAATGAATATTGATGCTAAAATCTTATTTTTTCCCTTGAGACTGTGGGTTAAGTGACTTGCTCAGGGTCACACAGCTAGGAAGTGTTAAGTATCTGAGACCAGATTTGAACTCAGGTCCTCCTGAGTACAAGGCTGGTAAGCTATCCAATGCACCACCTAGCTGCCCCGCCCCCAAGAAATAGAACAAGCTATTAATCAACTGCCTAAGAAAAAATACCCAGAATCAGAAGGACTTACATATGAATTCTATAAAACAATTAAAGAAAAATTAGCCCCAACGTTGTATAAATTATTTCAAAATATAGGGAATGAAGGAGTCCTACCAAATTCCTTTTATGACACAGACATGGAACTGATACCTAAACCAGGTAGGTTGAAAACTGAGAAAGAAAACTGTAGACCAATCTCCCTAATAAATATTGAGGCTAAAATCTTGAATAAGGTATTTGCAAAAAGACTACAGAAAATCACCCCCAGGATAATACACCATTATCAAGTAGGATTTATACCAGGAATGCAGGTCTGGTTAAATATTAGGAAAACTATTAGCATAATTGACCATATTAATAACCAAATTAACAAAAACCATATGATCATCTCAATAGATGCAGAAAAAGCATTTGATAAAAACCAACATCCATTCCTATTAAAAACACTTGAGAGTATAGGAATACATGGACTTTTCCTTAAAATAATCAGTATCATCTATTTAAAACCATCAGTAAGCATCATATGTAATGGGGATAAACTGGAACCATTCCCAATAAGATCAAGAGTGAAATAAGGTTGCCCACTATCACCTTTATTATTCAATATTGTATTAGAAATGTTAGCTTTGGCAATAAGAGTTGAGAAAGAAATTAAAGTAATTAGAGTAGGTAATGAGGAAGCCAAACTATTGCCCTTTGTAGTTGACGTGAATATATTTAGAGAACCTCAGAGATTCTACTAAAAAGCTATTAGAAATAATCCACACCTTTAGCAAAGTTGCAGGATACAAAATAAACCCACATAAATCATCAGCATTCTTAAATATGACTAACAAAAGCCAACAGTTAGAGCTACAAAGAGAAATTCCATTTAAAGTAACTACTGATAGTATAAAATATTTAGGAATTTCTCTATGAAGGGAAAATCAGGAACTATATAAGCAAAACTACAAAACACTTTCCACATAAATAAAGTCAGATCTAACCAATTAGAAAATATTAAATGCTCTTGGAATGGGCGAGCAAATATAATAAAGATGACAATTCTACCTAAACTAATCTATTTAGCTCTCTACTAATCAGACTCCCAAAGAAACTATTTTAAAATATATAATTATATATAAAATATATGTTATAAAAAATAACAACAAAATTCATATGGAAAAATAAAAGGTCAAAAATGTTAAGGGAATTAATGGAAAAAATAATCAAATGAAGATGGCCTAGCTGTACCAGATCAAAAATTCTATTATAAAGCAGCAGTTACCAAAACCATTTTATATTGGCTAAGAAATAGACTAGTTGGTCAGTGGAATAGGTTAGATTCAAAGGACAAAACAGCAAATAACTTCAATAATCTAGTGTTTGACAAACCCAAAGACCCCAGCTTTTTGGATAAAAACTCAGTTTGACAAAAATTGCTGGGAAAATTGGAAATTAGTATGGCAGAAACTAGGCATTGACCCACACTTAACACTGTACATGAAGATCAGGTCAAAATGGGTTCATGATCTAGGCATAAAGAATGAGATTATAAATAAATTAGAAGAACATAGGATAGTTTACTTCTCAGACCTGTGGAAGAGGAAGGAATTTATGACCAAAAAGAACTAGAGATCATTATTGATCACAAAACAGAAAAATTGATTATATCAAATTGAAAAGGTTTTGTACAAACAAAAGCAAAGCAGACAAGATTAGAAGGGAAGAAATAAACTGGGAAAACATTTTTACAGTCAAAGGTTCTGATAAAGGCCTCATTTCCAAAATATTTAGGGAACTGACTCTATAAGAAATGAAGCCATTCTCCAATTGATAAATAGTCAAATGATATGAACAGACAATTTTCAGAGGAAGAAATTGAAACTATTTCTAGCCATATGAAAAGATGCTCCAAGTCATTATTAATCAGAGAAATGAAAATTAAGACAACTTTTAGATACCACTACATACATGTCAAATTGGCTAGAATGACAGGGAAAGATAATTCAGAATGTTGGAAAACTGGGGCACTGATATATTGTTGGTGGAATTGTGAATACATCCAACCATTCAATTTCGAATTATGCTCAAAAAGTTTTATAACTGTGCATACCCTTCAATTAGCAGCATTATTACTAGGCTTATATCCCAAAGAGATTTTATAGAAGGGCAAGGGACCTGTATGTGCAAGAATGTTTGTGGCAGCCCTCTTTGTAGTGGCTAGAAACTGTAAACTGAGTGAATGCCCATCAATTGAAGAATGGCTGAATAAATTGTGGTATATGAATATTATGGAATATTATTGTTCTGTAAGAAATGACCAGCAAGATGATTTCAGAAACGGCTGGAGAGACTTACATGAACTGATGCTGAATGAAATGAGCAAGATCATTATATACTTCAACAGCAATACTATATGATGATCAATTCTGATGGATCAAGCCCTGTCCAACAATAAGATGAACCAAACCAGTTCTAACAGAGCAGTAATGAACTGAACCAGCTGCACCCAGTGAAAGAACTCTGGGAGATGACTATGAACAACTATATAGAATTTTCCCAATCCCTATTTTTTTGTCTGCCTGCATTTTTTATTTCCTTCACAGGCTAATTGTATACTATTTTAAAGTCCGATTTTTGTACAGCAAAATAACTGTTTGGACATTTATACATATATTGTATTTAGCTTATACTTTAACATATTTAACATGTATTGATCAACCTGCCATCTGGAGGAAGGGTTGGGGGGAAGGAGGGGAAAAGTTGGAACAAATGGTTTTGCAATTGTCAATGCTGAAAAATTACCTTTGCATATATCTTTTAAATAAAAAGCTATAAAAAAGAAATTATATTATGGGACTTTGCTTCAATTGTATAATTCATTTAAATCACAAGAATGGGAGCCTATTTGAAGACTGAATGCTATACAATAAAGTGTTCATTTTCATGTTTTTATATGTAATTAAAAGATCACTAAAATAGCTAAAGTTTTGAACCAATATCTTCACATAATGTGATTTCATTAGATTGTCAAATGGGTTCAAGACATTAAAATATTGGCAAATTCTGCTTTAGATTATCTTTAAAGATTAGGCCAATTTCTCATAATATATCAATCTATGATTCCTATATTATATGCATGTATATGCATGACCTCACATTCATAAAAGTGCAAAGTTAAATATACAGTGCTCCTATAACTATATTCATAGACATATATGTGTATATGTGTACATACTGATATATAGGCATGTTTGTGATTGGTATGTATGAGCATGTACCTGCTCAGATAGATATGCATATATGTGATATACATAATTTGAACAAAATCTTGCTCTGATGTGAAATTGTAGTGTTGAGATTGCCATGAATCACAGACCATGGAACATAAGTTCTGACAGCATCTAACTGGCTGGAATATATTTGAATACAAGGAAGCCTATTGATGGGGCTGATGTTTGCTATCCAAGGTCTAATCTTATTAAATTTGGAAAGTATCAGTACTACGTCATTCACAGGATGATTATATTTTCAGCTAAAGAATTTCATAGAGAAGTACTATAAGGGGAAAAGGGGATATGATTTGAATCTGCAGAGAAGCAACACAAAAGGACAACATTCAATAACTGAGACATGCTACAGTAATCTAAATACAGCATCTATAAATTATAAGAAAACAGGATCAATTAAACAATTGCTAATTTCTGAAACTTAATTAACACAATTTTTTAAAAAATCACATTTTAAACATAATTGGTATTTCCTTTTCCTCATCTCTTCTAAATGGATTAGATTGAGTACAGGCTAGAAAATAAAGTTCTATCCAGAATTTAGGGAGTTAATTTTTTATGGTGTTTGTGTGTGTGTGTGTGTGTGTGTGTGTGTGTGTATGTGTGTGTGTATGTGTGTAGTATACGTGTTATATATGTTTAATCATTTTACTGTGTTCCTTTATAATATGTTTTTTTTCAAGGTACATCTTCTCCTAATTGAATATTATTAATTCTATGTTAACCTTAATTGCATAAAATATTTTAATTTAAAACTTTCACAGAACCAATCAATAATTTCAATGAGACACTGACCTAAGGAAAGAAATCCAGAACGTATACTTTGCCCTTCTGTTTTAAAACCATATATCCAGTAAAGAAGTTTTCTTTAGAAATTAAATTAATAATTATGCTTTGAATTAAGCATATAAAGATCCCTACTTTCTAATATTTGCATCATATTTATTAGGTTTTTCATTTGTTCCTTTTTAACTGTGTTTTGTTGTGTCTACTGTTTGTTAGCAAATTTCCCTAGAGAGAAAATTGAGTTTCCTATCCATGCTCATAGATCACAGTGTGAATACAACTTGCCACACTCCACTTGGCAGGTGGGGAATATCCGTGAATAACACTGGAATATAATTGGCTTCAGTTCCTGGTGTTGTCACTAGAAATTGCTTCATTCTTATAGAGCCTGACCTAAGCAGCAAGGACATATTTTAAATTCAGACTGGTTTAAATAGTTGTATTAAAGCTTTGTGATAGAACCCAAGCGTTATTATTGAGGCTAAACTGCTAGTTTTTCAAAATATCCTATATGTGTTGGTGGATGAATAGATGAGGGATGTTTCCTGAATTACAAATTGCTGACAGTTCTGTTAAGAACATCTGGCCTTCACATTATATCCAATGAGTCTTCTGACTTCTATTAACACTATCACTTAAGATGAGTGCATTGATTATTCAAAGATAAATTAGCCTTTTATTCCTGTTAATCATATCACGAGTTATTGCTTTTATTGTTCCTGCACTAAACATGGGCCTGAATATGGTCAGTGGTCACATTTCCTAGCCAGTAGTGCAGGAACCCAGAGTGCTGCTCCTATCCTGATGAGCTGGACCTGCATGAAAGGGGTGGGGAGAGGAGGAAGAGAGATCCAGGAAGAAGCATTGGTAATTTTTCAGCTCATTAGGTGCATATTCATCCTAATGGGGCATCAAAGTTTAAAGCTATAATGCATTCCTCTCATTTAATACTCCAGAGAACATGCTCTGTAACCACATGAAAGCAGAAAGAATTTCAACACTTTGAAGATGTACAATTGGGTGTCATCTTTCCCTTTAGGAAGAATGGAAAGAAATCTTTTGAGCCTCAGGAATCTACCTGAGCTTATTCCTGGTAACTTTCACTGGGAAAGAGTGAGAGAGTAGAGACAACAAATATGTTCATTGCTTTCTATTCCCATTTTTTAGTGGTGAAAAATTTCAACCTTAAGGTGATCACAGTTTCACAAATTATATATATATATATATATATATATATATATATATATATATATATATATATATATATATATATATATATATATATATATATATATATATATATATATATTTCCTGTGGAAGGAAGCAAAATAAAAAGTGTTAAGGATCACAGAGACAATTAGATAGGAAAGTGATAGAAAAACTTTGCATTTAGAATGGCCATGTATATATTAACTATACTGTCCTTCATTATCAGTCTAAACTAATAGGACTCTTGATGTGCTTACCCACCAGATTTTCTCTAGCATACTTCCATTGGATACTACAATGAACATAATCTACTACATTAGTTTTGCTCTACAGAGTATTAGAATACTATTAAAAATTAATCAACATGGGGGCAGCTAGGTGGCCCAGTGAATAGAGCATCAGCCTTGAATTCAGGTGGACCCGAGTTTAAATCTGGTCTCAGACACTTAACACTTCCTAGCAGTGTGGCCCTGGGCAAGTCACTTAACCCCAGCCTCAAAAAAAAAAAAAAAAAAAAAAAAAAAGTAAACTTAATCAACAACCAGTGCCTGCCCAAATTCCTTTTTTTTTTTTCCTATGATCAAAGAAAATAGAAATTGGAATTATGAATAATGAAGAGGGAAGAGGAATAATAGAGTTTTAAAATAAACTATTTCTCTTTCCATAAAACAATTTAAATGTATTTGAAGCTAGAAAGGACCTTATACTTCAATCACTTGCCTGAAGGGCCTTTTCTTCCCTTCTCATCTTACATCTTAGGCTTACATCATATTCCAATATTTTCTCATTTGTTCCAGTTTGCTATGAAGTAGCCCTTCTTGGCATGGGCAACCTGTATAGATTGACATTTCATGTATCCCCTCCAATTTTCTCCAGAATATTGTCCCTACTTACTTCACATTCTCAAATTTTTAATCTATTCCTATCTCTTGGTTCCTTTTCTTCTGCCTACAAACACATCAAAATTTCTCCAATTCTAAAAAATAAGATTTTATAAAAAGCTGCCTTATACACTCTCATTCCCTCTAGTTAAAAACCTATGTATTTTCTCTCCTTTTCTCTTAAATTGCTCAAAAAAAGGTTTAAATTTGATGTCTTCCATTATTTTCTTTTAACTCACTAACCCTTTTGCAGTCTGATTTCCAATTTGATCATTCAAGTGAAACTGCCCTTTCCAGTCTCGTACTTGCCAAATCAGTCTTTTCTTAAATTACAACATTCTGAGATGTCACATTTGGGACTCCACAATGTTTTATATCTTCTGTAGACTTTTTGGACAGTGTTCTTTCTCAGTTTCCTTCCTAAATTGTCTAAAGGCACAAGTTATGTGGGTTTTGCCTTTGAAGGAAACTGGGGCTTCCAGGGGTGCAAAGGCCAATAAATATTCCCTATTTGAGGCCTCCTTTACTTATAACATGTCCTACTACAATCATCTCCTAAATTCTATCAAATTGCACTTTTATCTATTCAATACATATTCCACATAACTTCAGAATTAGTGTTCCAAAACATAGATATAATCATGTCATTCTACTAGTAAAATCTTCAAAGACCCCAATGGCCTTACAATAACATTAAAAAAAAAAAAAAAAAAAACAACCTTCAAACCAGCAAACAGGGCTCTCTACAATTTGATTTCCATGGATCTTTTGAAATGTTTTCAATTTCCCACTTTTTCATAGTTTGCACCACAAGTTATCTTGATCTATATCTTGCGACTAGATCTAGATAACTCTAGAGGAGAATGTAACGCTGTTGACTTTGCACAGTCCTACCTCATTTAGTTTCAATTCACTTGCAAGTCATGGTAATGCCTTCCTGATGCCATGATCCTCTTTAAGAATAAAGGTCAAACAGCAAATGAGACTGCCTTTAATCTGCAATGTATTGTCACTTGCTTTCTTCAAGAAATAGTTCATATGCCAAATCCTACAATTATCCTTCCCTGGTTCAACAAGGTTAATGTTTTTTTTTTTTTTCTTCTTAAAATTATATCTTAGAATTTGTAAATACAAATAATATTCATTTGAGTATGGTGTGTTTTTCTAAAATATTCCAAACTTTTAAAGTGAAGGGCTTATTTCTTGCTCTGTTTCTTGTCTTTGTATCTCTAGTACTTAGCAATACATTTTACTTTCTTGTCTTTGTATCTCTAGTACTTAGCCTAATACATTTTATCCACAGGAAATTCTTAATATCTGTGTTTAAATTGAATTTATTTCAAAAAATAAAATTTTTGTTTTTTTTTTAAATTTTGAATCATAAAAAAAATTCTTGTTGCATTGGATTTGTGAAGATAATAAAGAATTTCCCCCAAATCCCCATTTCTGTGTTTTCCTATTTATGCAAGTATTTGATCTTCGTTTCATGGAGAAGAAACATGGGAGCAAAAGACAAAAATAATGCAAAATTTTCATGAACTTATTTGTAAACTTTCATGGAAGTGTAAAGTGAAAGATTTTAAGTCATATTCTCTCATAAAATGAGTAGTTGAAAGAAAAATATGCTTACAGAAATCTTTGTGGGAGACCCAATTAAATTATATCATCTCAACGGTATTGAAAGATGAAACTGTGAAAAAGACAACAAAAACTTTTAAAAAGTTATGGAAAATTTAAATCTGCATTGGCAAATTTCACCAAAAAAAATAAAAGACAAGAAATGATTGTGAATGGCAATACACAGAAATAAAGAAAACACCAAGAATAAAAGTGAAGTGGCCATCTGCGCAGGTCAATCAATAAGCATTTATTAGAAACCTACTATGTGTAAGGCATTGTACTAACCTAAAAAAATACAAAAACAGGAAAAAGAAATGCTTGGCTTAAGTAGACAAAATTCAAGCACATATATGTATGTTTACATACACAAATTGTACATGTAAAATAAATGTACAATTTGTTTATTTAAACATACACTCATATGTATGTGTATCTATACATACATATATTATATACATACATATACATATATTACATACACACACACATATATACATTGGGGAAAAATGACTATAATAAACAAAGGAAAATGACTAGCATTAAGGGAGATTAGGAAAGGTTTTAGTAAAAAGTACATTTTCAAATGTGACCTGAATACATTTAGGGAAACCAAGAGACAGAAATAAGAGAAAGTTTGAGGCTTGGGGAAGAGCCAGTAAAAAATATCAGGAACTTGAATATGTATATGACAAACAGCAAGAATTCCAAAACTCGTGGGGGTGGAGGAAAAGTAAAACATAAGAAGACTGAAAAAATAGGGAAGTGATGGATTATAACAGGATTTGAATGTCAAACAGAAAATTATATATTTGACTAAAAGCTGAGGAGCCATAGATTTTATTGAATAGGGATAGTATATTATTATATTTTCACTTTAACAAAATCACTTTTACATTTGAGTGGAAGAATGACTGGGAAAAAGATACAGTTGAGTTGAGGAGAGTAAAGATGGCTATGGTGTACTATCTCATAGTCCAGCAAGAATTTGTTCTTCAATGGTGCTGAAAAGGACACAGGAAAAGAGAGGACAAAAAAATCTATAGACTACTTTTAGAAAACACACACACACACATTCACACTCACAAACTTTGCAACAAATCCCAAGGTACCCAGTGGCTAAACTTAAAAATTAAAATGAAAAACAATGAATTAGAAGAGTGAACTATACAAACCATTAGAAGAATGAACTATAAGTTTATAAGAAAGGAAATTTGAATAGCACAAGATTATTCTGAATACATCAAAAACCATAAAACAAAAGATATATGGATCACAATGTTGAATTTTCTCCTTTTTTGTTGTTGGCTTACTTTTTTTTTTTCTTTCTCATTTTTTTTTCTTTTTGATCTGATTTTTCTTTTGCTGCGTTATAAATATGGAAATATATTTACAAGAACTGCACATATTTAATTTATATTGGATTACTTGCTTTCTAGGGGGAGGGAATGAGGGGAAGGGAGGAAGAAAAACTTGAAACACAAGGTGTTTCAAGGATAAATCTTGAAAACTCTCTTTGCATGTATTTTGAAAATAAAAATTAATTACAAAAAGTAAAGATTATAATGTATTCCAAAGATAGAGATCAAGATGCAATAAAGATGACATCCTGCAAATCCAAATCGACCACCAAGTGAAAGAAAAGAAAAAGAGAAAGAAAGAAAGAAAGAGAGAGAGAGAGAGAGAGAGAGAGAGAAAGAGAGAAAGGAAGGAAGGAAGGAAGGAAGGAAGGAAGGAAGGAAGGAAGGAAGGAAGGAAGGAAGGAAGGAAGGAAGGAAGGAAGGAAGGAAGGAAGGAAGGAAGGAAGGAAGGAAGGAAAGAAGGAAGAAAAGAAGAAAGGAATGAAGGAAGAAAAGAAAAAAAAAGAAAGAAAAATAGGAAGAAAAGATAGAATAAGAAGAAAGAGAGAGAGCCTCTCAATTAGCTCTGGACTGGCAGAATCCACAAATATTGGGAATGCAGCTGAGCACGGATGCCAACACAGACAGTGCAAAGTCCCAAGGTGGTGTGGATTCTGTGGGGTGGTACAGACTCCACATGGAGGAGAATTTATGGGGAGGAATGAGGAAAGAAGTTAGAAATCATCCAAAACAAACACAAAAGGCAAATAGTGAACCCCAAAAGGCCAGAAAATCGCAGGGCCTGGCTATGCCTACCAGCACCAGGAGTGAATCAGCACTGAACCAGCAAAGCCACAGCCACTTATACAGGAAGCCACTACTTGTAAACCTCCCTTACCCTAAAAGCAGAACTTAATTTATTTTTAATGAGTAAAATGTAAAAAGAACTATTTCGACAGACTGCTTTTATGGTGAAAGAGAAGAACTGATTTCAAACCCTGAAGAGACTAAAGACATATTTTCTCCAGATGAAGCCCAAAAAGGTGATATAACCTGATACCCACCACACAAGGCTATCCTAGAAGAAAAATCCTATTTTAATAGGATCTTATAAGAGCCTTATAAGGATCCTTAAAGGATAAAAGATATATTTGATAAAATGGTAAAAGAAAGCAACTCCGAAAAAAATAGAATTTGTGAAACAGAAAAAAAATAAAAATAAAAATAAAAAAAACTCCTTAAAAAAGAAAATGTGTGAAACAAAAAAAAGAAAGAAAGAAAGAAAGAAAGAAAGAAAGAAAGAAAGAAAGAAAGAAAGAAAGAAAGAAAGAAAGAAAGAAAGAAAGAAAGAAAGAAAGAAAGAAAGAAAGAAAGAAAGAAAGAAAAGAGAAAATAACTTCTTAAAAAACAGAATTTGCGAAATGGAAAAAAACATATAACAAAATAACATTTAAAAATTCAATTGGACAAATACAAAAAAAAATAAAAAGAGTAAATGAAGAATATAATTCATCAAAATTCAGAACTGAACAAATGGAAATTAATGACTCAATGAGACAACAAGGATCAATCAAGCAAAATCAAAAAAAAAAAAATGAAAACAATAGAAAAAAATGTAAAATACCTAATTGGGAAAACAACTGATCTGAAAAAATAGATCTAGGAGATACAATCTGAGGATTATTAGACTCCCTGAAATACATGAGGAAAAAAAAAAGGACCTAGATACTATCATCAAAGACAACTATCTGGCTATTAGAATCAGAAGGTAAAATGACCATTGAAATAATTCACCCAACAACTTCTGAAAGAGACCCCAAAATCAAAACCACAAGAAATATTGTGGCTAAATTTCAGAGCTATTGAACAAAGGAAAAATATTTACAAGCAGCCAGAAAGAAAAAAATTCAAATATTGAGGAGCTACATTAAGAATTACTCAGGAAGTAGCAGCTTCCATTTTAAAGGATCAAAGATCCTGGAATCTGATATTCTGTTAGGATTACAAGGTGATTACAAGGATTACAAGAACTCAGGTTGTCTGGGCAATTCTCTAGCTCAGAATTCACACCTTTAGTTCCAGCCTTTAGGGGGAGTTTACACCTTTGGACTTCTGAGGAGGAGTTTACATGTTTAAAAGAAGTTTGCACCTTTAAGAGGAAAAAGTTCATTAGTTGAAGTATTTCCCCAGGCCCCTATAAGTTCTCACTAGCCCATTCTTTGTGAGGATAAAAGAGGCAGCATTGAGCCTGGATTTAAGCTAGTCTGGGACAGAATTGGGCGGCAGTCTGGAAGGAGAGAGTCTGGCTGGAGGCTCCAGAAGCTTCCCAAGAAACCTGCTCACAGAGGAAAAGATTTTACAGAAAAGAGATCTCCTCCCAGAGAAGGATTATATTTGAAGAGACAACAGGAACTTTACAATTTGGCACTCACAACGTGGGGCAAGGACTTTTGCCTATCCTGAAAAGGACTGATTCTGACCCCTTCAGAGGAGCTAGCCCAGACCTTCACATTTTGGCACCTGAATAGGGACAGACAAGATCCTGATTCCACTGGAAAAGCCTCTGATCCAAATCTCAGTGGAAAAGTCTCTCTGACCCAGAAGCGTGAATAACAAGGAAAGTTTGTTAAAGAGTTAAAGTAGAATTTCAGTGAAATGGGGCAAATGCCTTCTGTTCAAGGAAAATGTTTAGAGAGCATTATCAAGGTTATGAAAAGCCAAGGATTGATTATATTTTTGGAGGAGATTATGAACTTTTAATAATTGTGCAAGTCATATGACTTTGTTTTTCTCTGGAAAAAGAATTGGATCTAGATGAATGGGAATTAGTAGGAGAGAAATTATGAGAACACTACAATTCCAAATCTAACTTAATTTCCAAAGATACACTTTATACCACAATTTAATCCAAATGGCTTTAAAAATTGTTAGACTAAAGGAGCCAGAGGGGGAGGATCCAACTAAAGTAGGTGAAGAGGATGAATCAGATAACAATGGAGTTAAGTACAATTCTGAGCAACAGGAGCATTTCCCGTCTCCTCCCTCAATTAACCCTTCAGGGGTGGAGCAAGAAGGAGGAGGGGGAAAGGCAGTAACACAAACAGAATCACCTGTGAAGCAGCCTATGACAAGATTAGAAAAAGCATTGATTAAGACTAAGAGAAGGACAGGATATAAGTGATTGCATATCCTGTGATTTAAGATATTGACTCTGTAGGTCAAAAAAGGAGAAGATACACACCTTTATATTTGAATAAAATTAAAGATTTGAAAAAAGGTTATACCCTTTATGAGGCTACATCAGCTTATGCTAAAATGTTACTAGATGGTTTGTCTTATAAAGTCCTAACCCCAAATGATTGGAAATCCATAGCAAGGACATGTTTAGAACCTGGACAAAATCTGTTGTGGCTTGTGGAGTTTCATGAATTATGTAAGAACCAAGTTAGATGCAATTTGGAAACAGGAGTTAACACGCAATTCACTTTTGAGCACTTAGCTGGTAAATGTCAGTATGGAGAGAATTCAGAACAGGTTAAATATGCCATGACAGTGTATGAACAAATTGCTAAGGTTGCAATAAAAGCATGGGGTTCCCTGCTCAGACAGAAAGATCGGGGGGAGGCTTTCTCTAAAATAGAGCAAGGTCCCAATGAACCTTTTGCGGATTTTGTGGGACATCTGCAAATGGCTGTCTAAAGAACCATTGGAGAAAATGCAACTACAGAAATAATGACCAGACATCTGGCTAAGGAAAATGCCAATGAGATTTGCAAGAGAATTATATGGGGACTAGACAAAGATGCTTCTTTAGAGGAGCTCATAAGATGCTATGCTACAGTAGGAACAAATGCTTTTTACACCCAGACTATTATGAACATGGAAAGACAGGGTCCCTCCTGGCAAGGGACTTCTAGAGAAATTCATCAATGTTTCCAATGTGGAAAAATTGGACATCTAAGAGCTCAATGTAGATATGGAGATAGAGTGAGAAGATAGTGTGAGAGAAGACCTAAAACTCCATGTCCAAAATGTCACAAAAGCTTGCACTGAGCTTCCAAATATAGATTGACCCAAGGAAATGATACGCAGGGCCCAGCTTTAGCCTCCCAAGTGGGGCATGATGATAGCCGAGGTTACATCCAGAGAAATATAAGATATGATCAATCAGCCAAAAGGCAATCAGATGGAAAAAAGGGATTGAAATTAGGAAAAATAGAGTTGTACATAGTAGAGACTACTGAGATATTCCCTGGAGAAGTGAAATCTGTTCCTGTTAAGCCTATGGATCCAGGCACTGTCGATTGACCATTTCACCTTCTGAAAGTGCTTACAAAACACCCACAAACTGATGTGGGAAACTGGAGAATGTGTAGCTAATATCCCAGTCACTAACACAGGTAGACAATGTGTGATTTATCAAATAGCATCAGGCTTATTGTTGCATACCCCTAATAAGCAATCTGGTGACAGTTGCCTAGATTCTGACTCCAATGAACAAAATCCAGGAATATATTGGACAGCAGCTGTGACAGCTGACTGACCTATGCTTACTATTTATATAAATGGAATACCATTAGAAGGATTGGTAGAAACGGATGCAGATGTTACAGTTATTAGAGGTGCCAATTAGCCCAGTCACTGGCCAAAGATTAAGGCAGACACATGTCTGGGGTAGAAGGATCAGTAGCAGCTGAAGTTAGTGCTACCCATTTAAGATGGATATTTGAAGGGGAAAGAGGAGTTTTTACTCCTTTGTGGTTGAAAAAATCCCCATCAATCTGTGGGGAAGAGACATTTTGCAGCAGATAGGATTACAAATAAGCACTTCGGCTTTTTAGACAGGGTTGCTGTTGAAAGCCTACCTACACTCTCATTAGTTCCTATTAAGTGAAAGACTGATTCACCAGTGTGGGTAGAAAGAACAGTGGCCCTTAAGAAGTGATAAAATTCAGGCCTTATTAGACATAGTGCAAGAACAACTTGACCAAGAATACTTGTGGCCTTATCAAAGTCCTTGTAATTCCCTGGTATTTGTGATTAAAAAGAAATCTGGAAAATGGCGGATGTTAATTGATTTAAGAAGAGTAAATAAACAGATGGAAACTATGGGAACTCTTCAGCCTGGACTTCCATCTCCTACTCAGTTGCCAAGAGAATGGTCTCATTGGGTTATAGACATTAAGGACTGTTTCTATTCTATCCTTCTAGATAAGGATGATATGAAAAGATTTGCTTTTTCAGTGTCTAGTATTAATTTGGCTGAGCCTTATAAAATATATGAATGGACAGTTTTGCCACAGGGAATGAAAAATATCCCTACTATATGGCAAATGTATTTTGCTGCTGCTCTTGCTCCAGTAAGAAAAGCACTTCCAAAAGTAAAATTGTTACATTATATGGATGATATTTTGGGATGTGCACCTGAATAACAAATGTTAGAAGCATGTCTACAAAAGACCATGGAAACACTTTTTTGTTTGTTTGTTTTTGTTTTCATTTTTAAAAATTAATTGTATAATTATAAATTTTTGACAGTACATATGCATGAGTATTTTTTTAATAACATTATCCCTGGTATTCATTTTTCCAAATTTCCCCTTCCCTCCCTCTACTCCCTCCCCTAGTTGGCAGGCAATCCCTTACATATTAAATGTGTTACAGTATAACCTAGATATAATAAATGTTGTACGTTAAGAATTGGATTCCAAAGGTATAAGTAATCTGGGTAGAAAGACAGTAGTGCTAACAGTTTACATTCAATTCCCAGTGTTCCTTCTCTGGGTGTAGTTGTTTCTGTCCATCATTGATCAACTGGAAGTGAGTTGGATCTTCTTTATGTTGAAGATATTCACTTCCATCAGAATTTACCTTCATAGAGTATTGTTGTTGAAGTGTATAGTGAATTTCTGGTTCTGCTCATTTCACTCACCATCAGTTCATGTTTCTCCAAGCCTCTCTGTATTCATGCTTCTGGTCATTTCTTACAGAGCAATGATATTCCATAACATTCACATACCATAATTTACCAAGCATTCTCCAATTGATGGATATCTATTCATTTTCCAGTTTCTAGCACTACAAAAAGAGCTGCCACAAACATTTTGGCACACGCAGGTCCCTTTCCCTTCTTTAGTATTTCTTTGAGATATAAGCCCAGTAGGAGCATTGCTGGATCAAAGCGTATGCACACTTTGCTAACTTTTTTGGGTATAGTTCCAAATTGCTCTCCAGAAAGATTAGATTCTTTTTTTTTTTAATTCATTCATTCATTCATTCATTCATTCATTCATTCATTATATAATTTTATTTTTTTATAATTTTTGACAGAGTATATGCATGAGTAATTTTAAAAAATATTATCCCTTGTATTCATTTTCCCAAATTATCCCCTCCCTCCCTCTACTCCCTCCCCTTGATGACAGGCAATCCCATACATTTTACATATGTTACAGTATAACGTAGATACAATATATGTGTGTAAATCCCATTTTCTTGTTGCACATTAAGTATTAGATTCTGAATGAATAAGTAACCTGGGTAGATAGACAGTAGTGCCAAAACTTTACATTCAATTCCCAGTGTTCCTTCTCTGGGTGTAGTTGTTTCTGTCCATCATTGATCAACTGGAAGTGATTTGGATCTTCTTTATGTTGAAGATATCCACTTCCATCAGAATAGATCATCATACAACAGTGAAGTGTACAGTGATCTTCTAGTTCTATTCATTTCACTCAGCATCAGTTGATGTAAGTCTCTCCAAGCGTCTCTGTATTCCTCCTGCTGGTCAATTCTTACAGAGCAATAATATTCCATAACCTTCATATACCATAATTTACCCAACCATTCTCCAACTGATGGACATCCATTCATCTTCCAGTTTCTAGCCACTATGAAATGAGCTGCCACAAACATTTTGGCACACGCAGGTCCCTTTCCCCTCCTCAGTATTTCTTTGGGATATAAGCCCAATAGCAGCAATGCTGGATCAAAGGGTATGCACAGTTTGATAGCTTTTTGGGCATAGTTCCAAATTGCTCTCCAGAATGGCTGGATTCTTTCACAACTCCACCAACAATGTATCAGTGTCCCAGTTTTCCCACAGCCCCTCCAACATTCATCATTATTTGTTCCTGTCATCTTAGCCAATCTGTAATGGTATCTCAGAGTTGTCTTAATTTGCATTTCTCTGATCAGTAGTGATTTGGAACACTTTCATATGAGTGGATATAATTTCAATTTCATCATCTGAGAATTGTCTGTTCATATCCTTTGACCATTTAACAATTGGAGAATGTTTTGATTTCTTATAAATTAGAGTCAGTTCTCTATATATTTAGGAAATGAGACCTTTATCAGAACTTTTAACTTTAAAAATATTTTCCCAATTTGTTACTTCCCTTCTAATCTTGCTTTAATTATTGTTGTTTGTACAGAAATATTTTAGTTTGATGTAATCAAAATCTTCTATTTTGTGATCAATAATGATCTCTAATTCTCATCTGGTCATAAATTCCACAGGTCTGAGAGGCAGACTATTCTCCGTTCCTCAAATCTATTTATTATCTCATTATTTATGCCTAAGTCATGGCCCATTTTGATCTTATCTTGGTATATGGTTTTAAGTGTGGATCCATATCTAATTTCTGCCATACTAATTTCCAGTTTTCCCAACAGTTTTTTTCCATATAATGAATTTTTATCCCTAATGTTGGTATCTTTGGGTTTGTCAAAGACTAGATTGCTATAGATATACCCTTTTTTGTCCTTTGTCTAATCTGTTCCACTGATCTACCGGTCTATTTCTTAGCCAATACCAAATGGTTTTGCTGACTGCTGCTATATAATATAGCTTTAGATCAGGTACACTTAGATCACCTTCCTCTGACTTTTTTTTTTTTCATTAGTTCCCTTGCAATTTTCGATCTTTTATTCTTCCATAGGAATTTTGTTGTTATTTTTTCTAGGTCAATAAAATAGTTTCTTGGGAGTTTGATTGGTATAGCACTAAATAAATAGATTAGTTTGAGGAGTATTGTCATCTTTATTATATTCGCTCGGCCTATCCAAGAGCAGTGAATGTCTTTCCAATTATTTAAAACTGACTTTATTTTTGTGGCAAGTGTTTTGTAATTTTTCTCATATAATTCCTGACTATTCTTTGGTAGATGGATTCCCAAATATTTTATACTATCGACCGTTATTTTTAATGGAATTTCTCTTTGTATCTCTTCCTGTTGCATTTTGTTGGTGATATATATAAATGCTGAGTATTTATGTGGATTTATTTTGTATCCTGCCACTTTGCTAAAATTCTGAATTATTTCTAATAGCTTTTTAGCACAGTCTTTGGGGTTCTCAAAGTAGACCATCATTTTGTCTGCAATGAGTGATAGTTTGATTTCCTCATTTCCTACTCTAATTCCTTGAATCTCTTTCTCGGCTCTTATTGCCGAGACTAGCGTTTCTAGTACTATATTGAATAGTAATGGTCATAGTGGGCAACTTTGTTTCACTCCTGATCCTACTGGTAAAGGTTCCAGTTTATTTCTGTTGCATATTATGCTTACTGATGGTCATAAATATATGCTCTAGATTATTCTAATGAATAGTGCATTTATTCCTATACTCTCAGGCGTTTTTAGTAGGAATGGATGTTGGATTTTATCAAATGATTTTTCTGCATCTATTGAGATGATCATATGTTTTTTCTTAATTTGATTATTAATATGGTCAATTATACTAATAGTTTTCCTAATATTAAACCAGCCCTGCATTCCTGGCATAAATCCTACTTGATCATAGTTTATTATCCTGGGGATGATTTTCTGAATTCTTTTTGCTAATATCTTAATTAAGATTTTAACATCAATATTCATTAAGGAAATTGGTCTATAATTTTCTTTCTCAGTTTTCAATCGACCTGGTTTAGGTATCAGTAACATGTCTGTGTCATAAAATGAGTTTGGTAGGACTCCTTTATCCCCTATTTTTTTCAAATAATTTATATAACATTAGGGCTAATTGTTCTTTAAATGTTTGGTAGAATTCACATAAGAATCCATCTGGTCCTGGGGATTTTTTCCTGGGGAGTTGATTAATAGCTTTTTCTATTTCTTTTTCTGAAATGGGACTATTTAAGCAATTTATCTCCTCCTCTGTTAATCTAGGAAGCCTATATTTTTGGAGGAAGTCATCCACTTCACTGAAATTATCAAATTTATTGGCATAAATTTGGGCAAAGTAACTCCTTATTATTTCTCTAATTTCCTCTTCATTTGTGGAAAGATCCCCCTTTTCATTTGTAAGACTAACACTTTGATTTTCCTCTTTCCTTTTTCTGATCAGATTTACCAAAAGTTTATCTATTTTATTGTCTTTTTCATAAAACTAACTCTTGGTTTTATTTATTAATTCAGTAGTTTTTTTTTTTTGTTTTGTTTTTTTTGCTTTTTTTTTTTTTTTTTTTTTTACTTTCAATATTATTGATTTCTCCTTTTAATTTTTGTATTTCAAGTTTGATTTTTGGTTGGGGGTTTTTAATTTGGTCTTTTTCTAGCTTTTTAAGTTGCAGGCCCAATTCGTTAATCTTCTCTTTCTCTATTTTGTGCAAATAAGCCTCTAAAGATATAAAATTTCCCCTTATTACCCCTTTAGCTGCAACCCACAGATTTTGGTATGATTCTCATCATTATCATTATCTTGGGTGAAATTATTAATTGTTTCTATAATTTGCTGTTTCACCCAGTCATTCTTTAAGATGAGACTATTCAGTTTCCAATTACTTTTTGGTCTATTGACCCCTAACTTCTTACTGAATGTAGCTTTTATTGCATTGTGATCTGAGAAGAAGGCATTTATTATTTCTGCCTTCCTACATTTAATTTTGAGATCTTTATGTCCTAATATATGGTCAATTTTTGTACAGGATCCATGAACAGCTGAGAAGAAAGTAAATTCCTTTCTATTGCCATTCAGTTTTCTCCAAAGGTCTATCATACCTAGTTTTTCTAATGTTCTATTTACTTTTTTTAATTTCTTTCTTATTTGTTTTGTGGTTTGATTTGTCTAAATCTGAGAGTACAAGGTTGAGTTCTCCCACTATTATAGTTTTGCTGTCTATTTCTTCTTGCAACTCTCTTAACCTTTCCTTTAGAAAGTTATATGCTATACCACTTGGTGCATATATGTTTTTTATTGATAGGGCTTCATTGTTTATGCTACCTTTTAGTAGGATATAGTTTCCTTCCTTATCTCTTTTAATTAGATCAACTTCTGCTTTTCCTTGATCTGAGATAAGGATGGCTACCCCTGCTTTTTGTCTTTACCTGAACCGTAATAGATTCTGCTCCAACCTTTTACATTTACTCTGTATGTATCTCCCTGCCTTATGTGTGTTTCTTGTAAACAACATATTGTAGAGTTCTGATTTTTGATCCAGTCTGTTATCAGTCTCCATTTGATGGGAGAGTTCATCCCATTCACATTTACAGTTAAAATTACTAATTCTGTATTTCCTGCCATCATATTATCCCCTGATTATGCTTTTTCCCCTGACCCCCCTGCACCCCTTCCCCAATATTTAATTCATAGACTCCACTTGTGACGCACAGCCCTCCCTTTTTTTTTAGTATCCTTCCCCCCTCCATCCAAGTCCCTTCCCTTATTCCCCTTTTCCTTTTCCCTTTTCCTCTCCCCCCTTTTAATGAGGTGAGAGAGAATTCTCTGAAAAACAAATAGGTCAATTATTTACTCTTTGAACCTCTTCTGATGAGAGTAAGATTCACACAATGTTTCTCCCCCTCTCTAAATTCCCTCAGATATGGTATATTTTCTATGCCTCTTCCTGGGAGCACTCCTTCCCCTTTTTCTGATACTACCCCCTTCCTTTTACTACTCCCCCCTTTTGTTTTTATATCAGTAAAATCAAATTATCCATGTGGACTTTCTATATATCTACAACAGAGATACAGTTCTCAAGAGTTCTGTTTACCTATTTCTGTTTCTCTTCACTCTTGTGGATGTAGATCAAATTTTTTGTTTAAGTCTGGTTTTTTCCTTAGAAACAAATGGAATTCCTCTGTTTCATTAAATGACCCTCTTCTTCCATGAAATAAAATGCTAAATTTAGCTGGGTAGTTTATTCTTGGCTGCAATCCTTGATCTTTTGCATTTTCAGAATATCAGGCCCTTCGAACTTTTAATGTGGAGGCAGCCAGATCTTGAGTGACCCTTATTGTTGCCCTTTGATATTTGAATTGCTTTTTTGTAGTTGCTTGGAATATTCTTTCCTTTCTGTGGTAATTCTACAGCTTAGCCAAAATATTCCATGGAGTTTTTTTTTTTGTTTGTTTGTTTGTTTTTGTTTTTTTAGGATCTTTTTCAGAAGGTGTTCAATGAATTCTTTAAATGCCTATTTTGCCTTCTGTTTCTATTATGTCTGGACAGTTCTCTTTGATGATTTCCTGTAAAATAGAATCTAGGCTCTTTTTTTAGTCATAGTTTTCAGGAAGTCCAATGATCCTCATATTATCTCTCCTAGGTCTATTTTCCGGGTTTATAGATTTTCCCAGTAAGTATTTGATGTTATTCTCCAGCTTTTCTTTTTTTTTTTTTTGTTTGTTTGTTTGACTTATTCTTGGGATCTCAATGAATCATTCATTTGTATTTGTTCTGTCCTGATTTTTAATAAGTTATTTTCTTCATTCACATTTTTAGTTCTTTTTGTATATGCCCAATTGAGTTTTTAAATAAATTATTTTGCTCTATTGAATTTTTTCCATTTCCCTAATTTTTTTAGAGAATTATTTTCTTTTTCCAATTCAGAAATCCTACTTTCCTGTGATTTTTTAACCTTTTCTAATTCACAAATTTTGTTTCCCTGCATCTCCTGTTATTTTTTTATTTTTCCAACTCAAATTTCAGGATGTTGTTATTCTCTATCATAGCTTCTCTTTCCTTTCCCCATTTTGGAAAATTTTCCTTTCCCCATTTTGCCTTTCATAATGTTCTCTACTTATTCTTTGGTTATTCCTCTATTCTATTTATTCTAATTATTCTAGTTATTCCTCTCTTTAAACAATGGGTAAATTATTTCTTATTCTCTTAATTTGTTTATGGTATCATTCTTTATGCCCAAATCATGTATCTATCTTGATCTTGTTTTGGTATGGGGTATGAGATGTAGGTGGTATGCCGAGTTTCTGACATATTCTAGTTTTCTCAGCAATTTTTGTCTAATATTGAGTTCTTATTCCAGAAATTGGGGGTTGGGGGTTTATTAAAGAGTAAATTGCTAAAGTCATTGATTATTGTGTCATTTCTTTCTATTTTTCGATGAATTTGATTTGGATAATTTGATGATTTGATTTTTATAATATAGTTAAAGGTTTGGTACTGCTAAGCCACCATCCTTTACATTTATTCATTACTTCTCTTTATATTCTTGAACTTTTGTTCTTCCAGATGAATTTTTAATTTTTTTTTCTAATTCTGTAAAATAATGTTTTGGCAGTTTGTTTGGTATGGCACTGAGCAAGTAGATAATTTAGTCTGAAATATCATTTTTTATTATACTGGCTCAGCCTTGCCATGAATAACTGATATTTTTCCCAATTCTTTAGAACTGATTTTCTTTCGGTGATAAATGTTTTATCATTGTGTTCATATAGTTCCTGGGTTTGTCTTGACAGACACCCAAATATTTTTTTTTTATCTAAAGTTATATTAAATGGAATTTCTCTTTCTTCTGCTGATGGTCTTTGTCACTAATATATAGAAATGCTGATGATTTGTGTGAGTTTATTTTATATTCTGTAATTTTGCAAAAACTGTGAATTGTTCCCAATAGATTTTTGGTTCTAGGATTGATTTTCTATGCATATATAATCTTCAAAGAGTGATAGTTTTATTTCTTTATTGACTACTCTAATTCCATTAACATCTTTTCTTTCTTTTTTTTTTTAAAGCAAAAGCCAACATTTCTAGTACAATATTGAATAAAAGTGCTGATAATTGGCATCTTTGTTTCCCCCTGATATTATTGGCAATACATCCAGCTTCTCTTTATTACAAATAATTCTCACTAGATGTAGGTTTAGATACTTACTGCTTATTTATTTTAAGAAAAGTCCCTTTATCCTTATGCTGTGTAGTGTTTTTAATAGGAAAAGGTGCTGTATTTTATCAAAAGTTTTTTTTTTTTACTGCATCTATTGAGATTATCATATGATTTTTGTTGGTTTTCTTATTGAAATGGGCAATTATGGTAGTAGTTTTCCTGATATGGAATCAGCCCTGCATTCCTAGCATAAATTACACTTGGTGATAGGGTGTTATGCTGCTGATAAGTTGCACTAATCTCATCTATATTCACTGGAAAGATTGGTTTGTAATTTTCTTCCTCTATTTTTGCTCTTTCTGGCTTAAGTATCAGTGCCATATTTGTGTCAAAGAAGGAATTTGTCAGCACTCCTTCTTTACCTATGTTTTCAAATAGTTAACATAGTTTTGGAACTAATTGGACATTAAATGTTTTTAGAATTCACTTGCAAATCCATCTGACCCTGGAGATTTTTTTTCTTTCCCCTTAGGGAGTTCATTAATGGCTTCCTCAAATTACTTTTTTCTAAAATGGAACTATTAAGTTTTTAATTTCCTCCTCTATATGAGTATATATATATATATATATATATTATATATGTTTATTTATAAATATTCATCCATTTCAATAACATTTCATTTTGCTGCATAGAGTGCCATAAAACAGCTCCTAATTATTGCTTTAATTTCTTTTTCATTGGTGGTAAATTCACCTCTTTAATTTTTCATGCTGGTGATTTACTTTTGTGTTTTATTTCTTTCCTATTTCTGATCAAAATAATCAAAGTTTTTATTTATTTTGTTATTTATTTCATAAAATCAACTCTTAGTTTTATTTAATAAGTCAATACTTTTCTTAGTTTCTTTTATATTAATCTCTCATTTAAGATTCAAAATTTATAATTTGATATTTAATTGGGGATTTTTATTTTCTTTTCCTTTTTCTAGCTTTGTTAGTTGCATGTATAATTCGTTGATCTCTTTCTCAATTTTGTTCATGTAGCTATTTGGATATATAAATTATTCCTAAGAAGTGTTTTGGCTGCATACCATAGGCTTTGGTATATTGTTGTATTGTTTTAATTTTTTTTTTTGTTGAAATTATGAATTGTTTCTGGGATCTGTTGTGTTTGGCACCACTGATTCTTTAGATTTAGATTATTTAATTACCAAATGGTTTTTAGTCTATCTTTCCCTGGCCCTTTATTGATTTTTTTTTTATTTCTTTGGGAACTGAAAAGAAAGTATTTACTATGTGTGCCTTTTTACATTTTCATTGTGAGGTTTTTATGTCTTAATACTTGATCAAATTTTGTATAGGTACCATGTACTTCTGAGAAAAAAAATTGGTGTATTCCCTTCTTTTACTGTTAAATTTTCTCCAGAGCTCTACCATATCTAGGCTTTTTTTTTTTTTTTTTTTTTTTTTTTTTTTTGATCTTTTTTAACCTCCTTGGTTCTTTCTTATTCATTTTGTGGTTAGATTTTTCTGATTCCGAGAGTGGCTGGTTTAAGTCCCACATGAGAATTGTTTTGCTATCTATTTCTTCCTGCAACTGTCTTAAAATATTCTCTAGGAATTTACTTGTTCTACCACTTAGTTTATACTCATTTAGAATTGTTACTACATCATTATTTATGGTATCCTTTATTGAGATATACTTTTCTTCTTTATCTCATTTAGTAAGATCTATTTTTATCTTTGCTTTATCTGAGATCAGAATTGCTATCCCAGTTGTTGTTTTTTTTAATTCAGCTGAAGCACAATAAATTCTGTTCCAGACTTTTACTTTTACTCTGTATGTTTCTCTGTATCAAATGTGTTTATTGTAAACAATATAGTGTAGGATTCTATTTTTTAATCCACTGTGCTATTTCCTTCCTTTTTATGATAGAGTTTAACCCATTTTCATTCACAGTTATGATTACCAGATCTCTATTTCTTTCCATCCTATTTTCTACCATATATATATATGTATATATATATATATATATATATATATATATATACAGTATATGTATACTTTTGTTTCTTCTATCCCCACTGTCCTTAGTTGTCTTTTTTATCCACTTAGGTTATCCATTAGTTTATCTCCTATCAACCCCTCCCTCACCTTAATGTCTTATCTTCTGTGTACCCTTCCACCTTTTTCTTATCTTTTTCCCTACTGTTTTTACCCTCTTTTCTATTCTATCCCTATCTTTTCTTTTCCTCTTTCTCCTCTTACTTCTTTATAGAATTAGATAAATTTATATACTTACATGAATAAATCATTCCTTCTTAAAGCCAAAACCGATGAGATCAAACCTCAGACAATTGTCATCTCCCTCCCTTCTTTCCCTAGTGTGTAATAGATCTTCTGTACTTCTTCATAAGAACTAATTTTCCCATTATAGGTCCCCTTTCCTCTTTTTTCAGTACACATATTTTAACACTTTAATATCTTTTTCTATATCATCACATCAGACACCATGCACAACCATATATTGTGATGCCCTCCTCCGTCTACCCCAGTGACAGATTCAATTCTCAAGACTTAGAGAGAAATAAACAATTTAACCTTAATTATATATTTACCCTTTTCCTTTTTTATGGTTCTCTTATATTAAATTTTCTGTTTAGTCATTTTTTTCCCCAATAGAAATGATTGAAAGTTTCTTCTTTGAAGCTTCATCTCTTCCCATAAAAGATGATGCTGAATCTCACTGATTGGTTGTAAACTCAGGTACTATGCCTTCTGGAGTATGGTATTCCAGGCCCTCTGATCCTTTATTGTAGAAACTGACAGATTCTGAGTAATCCTAACTGTTCCTCCTTTGATATTTGGTTTGTTTTTGACTGGCAGCTTGCAGTATATTTTCCTTGAGATTATACTTTGGATTTTCTCAAGTATGTTCGTTGGGGTTTTCCTTGTAGAATCTCTTTCTGGAAGTGATTGATGTATTCTTTTAATGAGTATTTTCCCCCCTGTTCCTAGAATATTGAGTCAGTTTTTTCTAATGAGCTCTTGTAGAATGTTAAACAGACTTTGTTGGGCATGGCCTTCAGGAAGGCCAATAATATTAAATTGTTTCTTCTTGATCTATTTCTAGTTCAGTTGTTTTGATAATGTGATACTTCATAGTTTCTTCATTTTTTTTCCATTCTTTTTAGTTTGTTTGACTTATTCTTGTTGTCTCACAAAGTCATTAACTTCCATTTTCCCTGTTCTAATTTTTGATATGTGATTTTCTTCAGTGATATTTTGTATCTCCTTTTCCATTTGGCTTATTCTACTGTTTAAAGAGCTGTTTTTTTTTTTTTTTTCAGACAAGTTTTTCCTTCCATTTCCAAAATTTTGACTCTCTCATGCATACCTCTCATTTCCTTTATCCTTTTTTTCTACCTTTCTTATTGGCCTTTATTAGCATTTCCTAGAAGCCTCTTTGGGCTTGAGACCAATTTATATCACTCCTTAAGATTACTTCTGTGGACATTATTTTCTTTATCTGAGTTTGTGTTTTAGTCTGCCCTGTCATCATAATACCTTTCTTTTCAATTTTTTGCTCATTTTCTTTACTTTTCCTTTCTATTTCCTCTTTATTTTACTTTTAAGGTAGAGCTCTGCTCCTGGGTTAAAGATATTGCTATCCCAATCTTCCTGTGAAGCTCTGAACCTTGGCTTTGAGCACAGGGGCACTAGTATTTATAGAGAGTCATTTTGCCTGCTCTTTTCAGGAAACAACCTGATTTCCCAGAATTTGCTTTCTGAGCTGAGAATGGAAGCTGACCCATGGATTTCTGTCTCTATTAAGCCAGGACTGTGGGTCTTAGTTGCTCATTTGCTATGATTAGCAAAGATTTTCACTGGCTTTTTCAGAGTCTATCTGACTTGGGCTAAACACCTTCTTCACCCCAGTGAGACTGTCCTTTCATGAGTTTTGTTTAGTTTTCTTTTCTTTTTTAAGAATATTTCCACTGGGGGTGGAGCCAAGATGGCGGAGAAGAAACACACAACTCTGTAAAGGTCCTCACTCCCTCACAACCAATTAGATAAATTAAGTCTCAGAATTAGCCCAGGACTGAAAGATACCACAAGGACTGGAAGCACGACTTACCAGCTGAAGAGAATCTGGAGTTTCAACATTAAAGGTCAGTTCCCAGGGGAGGAAGAAGAGAGACCAGCACAGATGGTGGGGTAGGGGCACACTGCGCTGATTGCGCTGGGAAGGGCTCTGGGATCAGAGAAGCCACTGAGGTAAAGGAATCTGGCACAGGCAGTTAGCTCTTCTCTGCTAATTATTTAGCAGTTCAGAAGAGAAAGCCAAAATATTTTAAAACTCAGATTAGATTTTCCCCGGACCCTGGAGGTGACTCAGCAGATCTCGGCACCAGGGGGTGTGGCCTCAGCTACCACCTGAGAATAGTTAAGAGATTGACAAGTGGGTGGATACGGCCCAAGGCAACACACACTGCCTAGCTTAGCTGGAGGGAGTGGAACTCAGCTCCAGGAAGTCCCAGAGAAGTGGAACCTTTGAACTAGGGACCGCGGTTTCTGGCAGACACTTCCAGTTTGAGCACAGGGGCTTTTCAAGTCACCTGTTGCAGACATCCACTCCCCACCCGGACACGTAGGCTGGGCTTTGTGCTATCTTTACTATTCAACGCCCTCGAAGCACAGTAGTGCTAATCACCTCTGAGGCAATTCCAGGGAGGGGGTGGGGAACTCTCTCCCAGAGCTCTCTCTTAGCTCAGGTGCAGGAGCCACTACATCCATCCGGTCTGGGAGGAAGCTGGTAAAGAAGTAAATAAATAATTTCCTACCCCAGGGACAGACCCCAAAAGATATTTTAAATATGAACAAAAAAGCCAGAAAAACTATAGATTCCTTCTATACAGAGAAAGAGCGGGTATCCAACCCCGAGGAAGTTAACAGCAGAGAGTCAGCAGATAACAACCCAAAGGGGAACGATTCCAGCCCCTCATCACATAACTCTCTCCTAGAAGAAACTCTTAAAAAATTAAGGGAGATTGAAGAAAAATGGGGAAAGGAAAGGGAAGCTATGATAGAGAATAACAACGTCCTGAAATTGGAGTTGGAAAAAATAAAGAATTCACAGGAGATGCAGGGAAACAAAATTTATGAATTAGAAAAGGTTAAAAAAACACAGGAAAGTAGGATTTCTGAATTGGAAAAGATAAAAAAGTCTCAAGAAAATAGAATTTCTGAACTGGAAAAAGAAAATAATTCTCAAAAAAAAAATTAGGGAAATTGAAAAAAATTCAATAGAGCAAAATAATTCGTTTAAAAACAAAATTGGGCATTTACAAAAAGAACTAAAAACTGTGAAAGAAGAAAATAACTCCTTAAAAGTCAGGATGGAACAAATAGAAATGAAGGATTCACAGAGAACCCAAGAATCAGTCAAACAAAACAAAAAAAAATGAGAAGCTGGAGAACAACGTCAAATACTTACTGGGAAAATCTATAGACCTGGAAAATAGATCTAGGAGAGATAATCTGCAGATCATTGGACTTCCAGAAAACTATGACCAAAAAAAGAGCCTAGATTCTATTTTACAGGAAATTATCAAAGAGAACTGTCCAGAGATAATAGAAACAGAGGGGAAAGTAGATGTGGAAAGAATTCATCGAACTCCTTCTGAAATAGACCCTAAAAAAAGAACACCACGGAATATTGTGGCTAAGCTGCAGAATTACCACACAAAGGAGAAAATCCTGCAAGCAGCTAGAAAAAAACAATTTAAATACCAAGGTGCCACAATAAGGGTCACCCAAGATCTGGCTGCCTCCACATTAAAAGATAGAAGGGCCTGGAACCTGATATTCCGTAAGGCAAAAGATCAAGGACTGCAACCAAGAATGAACTACCCAGCTAAGTTTAGCATCTTTTTCCATGGAAGAAGATGGTCATTCAATGAAACAGAGGAATTCTATATGTTTCTAAGAAAAAAAACCAGACTTAAACAAAAAATTTGATCTACATCTACAAGACTGAAGAGAAACAGAAAAAGGTACACAGAACCCTTGAGAACTGTAACTCTGTTGTAGGTATATAAAAAGTACTCAAGGATAATTTGATTTTACTGATATAAAAGAAAAAAAGGGGGGTGTAGTAAAGGGAAGGAGGTCGGTTCAGAAAAAGGGGAAGGAATGATAAAAAGAGGGAAACTACATCCCAGGAAGAGGCATAGAAAATACACCATATCTGAGGGAACTTAGTGAGGGGGAGAATCATTGTGTGAATCTTACTCTCATCAGGAGAGGCTCAAAGAGTAAATAATTAACATATTTGTTTTTCAGAGAATTTTCTCTCACCTCATTAAAAGGGGGGAGAGGAAAAGGGAAAAGGAAAAGGAGAATAAGTGAAGGGACTTGGAGGGAGGGGGGAGGGATCCTAAAAAAAAAAAAAAAAGAGGGAGGGTTGCGCATCACAAGGGGGGTCTGTAAATTAAATATCGGGGAGGTCAAGGGAAAAAAGCATAATCTGGGGATAATACGATGGCAGGAAATACAGAATTAGTAATTTTAACTGTAAATGTAAATGGGATGAACGATCCCATCAAACGGAGACGGATAGCAGATTGGATCAAAAAGCAGAACCCTACAATATGTTGCCTACAGGAAACACACTTAAAGCAGGGAGATACATACAGAGTAAAGGTAAAAGGTTGGAGCAGAGCCTATTATGCTTCAGGTAAAGCCAAAAAAGCAGGGGTATCCTTATCTCAGATCAAGCAAAAGCAGAATTAGATCTCATTAAAAAAGATAAGGAAGGAAACTATATCCTGCTGAAAGGTAGCATAAATAATGAAGCCATATCAATACTAAACATATATGCACCAAGTGGTATAGCATCTAACTTTCTAAAGGAAAAGTTAAGAGAACTGCAAGAAGAAATAGACAGTAAAACTATAATAGTGGGAGATCTCAACCTTGCACTCTCAGATTTAGACAAATCAAACCACAAAACAAACAAGAAAGAAATTAAAAACATAAATAGAACATTAGAAAAACTAGGTATGATAGACCTTTGGAGAAAACTGAATGGCAATAGAAAGGAATACACTTTCTTCTCAGCAGTTCATGGATCCTATACAAAAATAGACCATATATTAGGACATAAAGATCTCAAAATTAAATGTAGGAAGGCAGAAATAATAAATGCCTTCTTCTCAGATCACAATGCAATAAAAGCTACATTCAGTAAAAAGTTAGGGGTAAATAGACCAAAAAGTAATTGGAAACTGAATAATCTCATCTTAAAGAATGACTGGGTGAAAGAGCAAATTATAGAAACAATTAACAATTTCACCCAAGATAATGACAATGATGAGACATCATATCAAAATCTTTGGGATGCAGCTAAAGCAGTAATAAGGGGAAATTTTATATCTTTAGAGGCTTATTTGAAGAAAATTGAGAAAGAGAAGATTAACGAATTGGGCTTACAACTTAAAAGGCTAGAAAAAGACCAAATTATAAACCCCCAACCAAAAATTAAACTTGAAATACAAAAATTAAAAGGAGAAATCAATAAAATTGAAAGTAAAAAAACTATTGAATTAATAAATAAAACCAAGAGTTGGTTTTATGAAAAAACCAATAAAATAGATAAACATTTGGTAAATTTGATCAAAAAAAAAGAAAGAGGAAAATCAAATTGATAGTCTTACAAATGAAAAGGGGGATCTTTCCACCAATGAAGAGGAAATTAGAGAAATAATAAGGAGTTACTTTGCCCAACTTTATGCCAATAAATTTGATAACTTAAGTGAAATGGATGACTTCCTCCAAAAAAATAGGCTCCCTAGATTAACAGAGGAGGAGATAAATTGCTTAAATAGTTCCAGTTCAGAAAAAGAAATAGAACAAGCTATTAATCAACTCCCCAGGAAAAAATCCCCAGGGCCAGATGGATTCACATGTGAATTCTACCAAACATTTAAAGAGCAATTAGCCCCAATGTTATATAAATTATTTGAAAAAATAGGGGATGAAGGAGTCCTACCAAACTCCTTTTATGATACAGACATGGTACTGATACCTAAACCAGGTAGATTGAAAACTGAGAAAGAAAATTATAGACCAATCTCCTTAATGAATATTGATGCTAAAATCTTAAATAAGATATTAGCAAAAAGACTTCAGAAAATCATCTCCAGGATAATACACTATGATCAAGTAGGATTTATTCCAGGAATGCAGGGCTGATTTAATATTAGGAAAACTATTAATATAATTGACCATATTAATAATCAAATTAATAAGAACCATATGATCATCTCAATAGATGCAGAAAAAGCATTTGACAAAATCCAACATCCATTCCTACTAAAAACTCTTGAGAGTATAGGAATAAATGGACTATTCCTTAGAATAATCAGGAGCATATATTTAAGACCTTCAGTAAGCATAATATGCAATAGAAATAAACTGCAACCTTTCCCAGTAAGATCAGGAGTGAAACAAGGTTGCCCACTATCACCATTACTATTCAATATAGTATTAGAAACGCTAGCCTTGGCAATAAGAGCCGAGAAAGAGATTCAAGGAATTAGAGTAGGTAACGAGGAAATCAAACTTTCAGTCTTTGCAGATGGTATGATGGTATACTTAGAGAACCCCAAAGACTCTGCTAAAAAGCTACTAGAAATAATTCAAAATTTCAGCAAAGTGGCAGGATACAAAATAAATCCACATAATTCCTCAGCATTTTTATATATCACTAACAAAATGCAACAGCAAGAGATACAAAGAGAAATTCCATTCCAAACAAATGTTGAGAGTATTTGGGAATCCATCTACCAAAGAAAAGTCAGGAATTATATGAGAAAAATTACAAAACACTTGCCACAAAAATAAAATCAGATTTAAATATTTGGAAAGACATTCAGTGCTCTTGGATAGGCCGAGCGAATATAATAAAGATGGCAATACTCCCCAAACTAATCTATTTATTTAGTGCTATACCAATCAGACTCCCAAGAAACTATTTTAATGACCTAGAAAAAATAACAACAAAATTCATATGGAAGAATAAAAGGTTGAGAATTGCAAGGGAACTAATGAAAAAAAACTCAGAGGAAGGTGGTCTAAGTGTACCTGATCTAAAGCTATATTATATAGCAGCAGTCACCAAAACCACTTGGTATTGGCTAAGAAATAGACCGGTAGATCAGTGGAACAGATTAGATACAAAGGACAAAAAAGGGTACATATATAGCAACTTAATCTTTGACAAACCCAAAGATACCAACATTAGGGATAAAAATTCATTATTCGGAAAAAACTGTTGGGAAAACTGGAAATTAGTATGGCAGAAATTAGATATGGATCCACACTTAACACCATATACCAAGAAAGATCAAAATAGGTCCATGATTTAGGCATAAAGAGGGAGATAATAAATAGATTAGAGGAACAGAGGATAATCTACCTCTCAGATTTGTGGAGGAGGAAGGAATTTATGACCAGAGGAGAACTAGAGATCATTATTGATCACAAAATAGAAGATTTTGATTACATCAAACTAAAAAGTTTCTGTACAAATAATACTAATGCAAACAAGATTAGAAGGGAAGTAACAAATTGGGAAAATATTTTTAAAAACAAAGGTTCTGACAAAGGTCTCATTTCCTAAATATATAGAGAACTGACCCTAATTTATAAGAAACCGAACCATTCTCCAATTGATAAATGGTCAAAGGATATGAACAGACAATTCTCAGAGGAAGAAATTGAAACTATATCCACTCACATGAAAGAGTGTTCCAAATCACTACTGATCAGAGAAATGCAAATTAAGACCACTCTGAGATACCACTACACACCTGTCAGATTGGCTAAGATGACAGGAACAAATAACGATGAATGTTGGAGGGGCTGTGGGAAAACTGGGACACTGATACATTGCTGGTGGAGTTGCGAAAGAATCCAGCCATTCTGGAAAGCAATCTGGAATTATGCCCAAAAAGTTATCAAACTGTGCATATCCTTTGACCCAGCAGCGCTACTACTGGGATTATATCCCAAAGAAATACTAAAGAGCAGAAAGAGACATATATGTGCCAAAATGTTTGTGGCAGCTCTTTTTGTTGTAGCTAGAAACTGGAAGATGAATGGATGTCCATCAGTTGGAGAATGGTTGGGTAAATTGTGGTATATGAAGGTTATGGAATATTATTGCTCTGTAAGAAATTACCAGCAGCAGGAATACAGAGAGGCCTGGAGAGACTTAAATCAACTGATGCTGAGTGAAATGAGCAGAACCAGAAGATCACTGTACACTTCAACAACAATACTGTATGAGGATGTATTCTGATGGAAGTGGAAATCTTCAACATAAAGAAAAACCAACTCACTTCCAGTTGATCAATGATGGACAGAGGTAGCTACACCCAGAGAAGAAACCCTGGGAAGTGAATGTAAATTGTTAGCACTAATATCTGTCCAGGTTACATGTACCTTCAGAATCTAAAGTTTATTGTGCAACAAGAAAATGGTATTTACACACATGTATTGTACCTAGACTATATTGTAACACATGTAAAATGTATGGGATTGCCTGTCATCGGGGGGAGGGAATAGAGGGAGGGGGGGATAATTTGGAAAAATGAATACAAGGGATAATATTATAAAAAATATATATATAATAAAAAATTAAAAAAAAAAATATTTCCACTGAAGAATAGTTTCAGACTGTTCAGTAGTTTAGTTTAATGTGGTTTTAGAGGGATAATAGGAGAGATCAAGCAGTTTACTAATTTTACTTCACCATCTTCAACATCTATAATTGTTGGAAAATTTCATCATTGGATCACTGCAGTGTTGAAAACAGGCAAGTCATTCACAGCTGATCATCTTATAACACTGCTATTACCCAGCACATTGAACATTTCACTTTGCATCAGTTAATCTGTTTCCAATTTTTCTGAGACCTTCCTGCTCATAATTTCTCATAGCACAACACCATTTCATCATAGATACACCATAATATGATCAGTCATTCTGCAGCCAGTAGGTATTTTTTAATCCTTTACCACAGGAAAAAAGCTGCTATAAATATTTTTGTACAAATAGGTGCTTTTTCCTTTTGGGAAACAAATCAAATAGTAGAGTTGCTAGGTTAAAAGGTATGTATAGTTTTAAAGTACTTTTAACATAGTTCCAAATTGAAGATGGCGGAGAAGATACACACGAATTTGTAAGCTCCCTTCTTCCCTCAATACCAATTAGTTAAATCAGCCTCAAAAATAGTGCTGGACTGATAAAAACCACAAGGATTAGAAGCACAACTTACCAGCTGAAGAGAATCTGGAGTTTCAACAGAAAAGGTCGGTTCCCAGCAGAGGAAAAAAAAAGGCCAGCATGGCAGTGCTAGCACACTGCGCCAGTTGAGCTGGGGAGAATTCTGGGATCAGAGAAGCCACTGAGATAGAAGAATCTGGCACAGGCTGTTAGCTCTTCTATGATTATAAAACAGCAGATCAGAAGAAAAAGCAAGCTACTTTAAAATATAAAGTCAGATGCTAAATCCACCCCAATCCAGAAGTGACCTAACAGATTTCTGCACGGCTGTGCAGCTGCCTTCTCCTGCCCAGGGCTTCTCCTTGGGGTAGTTGAGAGACTCAACAGTGGGGGACACAGTCCGAGGCAGCCTCTAATCCACATAGTATGGGGCTCTGCCTGAGGTAATGGAATTCTAGCAGCAGTGGAATTCACAAAGAAGCAGAAAATCCAGAGATGTGGAACCTTGAAGTAGGGACCGCGGTTTCCAGGCAGACACTTCCAGTTAGATGCAGGGGCTTTTTGCATCAGCTGCTAATATCCAGGGCCCCACGGGAGGCTTTGGCTGGGGTTTGTGATGTTTTCAATGTTCAGCATTGAACCTCAGGGCAGTCGCTAGGCCACACACCTGGGTCCTTCACTGGGCACTCCTGAAAGCTGCAGTGGTGCTAACCACCTCTGAGTCATTTCTGGGGGGGGAGGGTCAGAAGGGGAACTCTCTCCTAGAGTTCTCTATTAGCTCAGGCACAGGACTTGCTGCATCCATCCAGTCTGGGAGGAAGCTGGTAAATAAACTTCTTACCCCAAGGGCAGACCCCAACAGATTTTAAACAATGAATAAGAAGCTGAAAAGAACAATTGACACATTCTATACAAAGAAAGAGCAGGTATCCAACCCCAATGAAACTAACAGCAGACATCTCCAGATAACAACCTAAAGGAGAATGATACCTGTCCCCCATCACATAACTCTCTCCTAGAAGAGACTATTAAAAAGTTAAGAGAGTTTGAAGAAAAATGGGGAAAGGAAAGAGAAGCTATAATAAGAGAATAACAACGTCTTGAAATTTGAGTTGAAAAAAAAGAATTCACAGGAGGTGCAGGGAAACAAAATTTGTGAATTAGAAAAGGTTAAAAAATTACAGGAAAGTGGGATTTCTGAATTGGAAAAAGAAAATAACTAACTAAAAAAATTGTGAAATGGAAAAAAAATTCAACAGAGCAAAATAATTCATTTAAAAACTCAATTGGGCATATACAAAAAGAACTAAAAATGTAAATGAAGAAAATAACTCATTAAAATCAGGACAGAACAAATAGAAATGAATGATTCATTGAGATCCCAAGAATTAGTCAAACAAAACAAACAAACAAACAAAAAAAAAAAAAAAAACATGAAAAGCTGGAGAATAACATCAAATACTTACTGGGAAAATCTATAGAGACCTGGAAAAGGAAAATAGATCTAGGAGAGATAATCTGAGGATCATTGGACTTCCCAAAAACTATGATCAAAAAAAGAGCCTAGATTCTATTTTACAGGAAATCATCAAAGAGAATAAGAGATAATAGAAACAGAAGGAAAAATGGCATTGAAAAAATTCATTGAACACCTTCTGAAAAAGACCCTAAAAAATGAACTCCACAGAACATTGTGGCTAAGCTGCAGAACTACCAAAGTAAGCAAAAAATATTGCAAGCAGCTAGGAAAAAAATAATTAAAATATTAAGGTGCCACAATAAGGGTCACACAAGATCTGGCTGCTTCCACATTAAAGAACCTGGAACCTGATATTCCGAAAGGCAAAATAACAAGGATTGCAAACAAGAATAAACTACCCAGCTAAATTTAGCATTTTCTTCCATGGAAGAAGATAGTCATTTAATGAAGCAGAGGAATTCAATTTGTTTCTAAGGAAAAAAAAAAACAACAACAGAAAAATAAAAAAAAATGATCTACAACCACCACAAGACTGAAGAGAAGCAGAAAAAGGTAAAAATAACTTTTGAGAACGGTATCTCTGTTGTGGATATACAGAAAGTCTGCATGGATAATTTGATTTTACTGCTATAATATAAAAAAGGGAAGTAGTAAAGGTAAGGAGATAGTATCAGAAAAAGGGGAAGGAGAGATAAAAAGAGGGAAACTACATGCCAGGAAGAAGCATAGAAAATCTACCACATTCAAGGGACTTTAGAGAGGGGGAGAAACATTGTGTGAATCTTACTCTCATTAGAGTAGGCTCAAAGAATAAATAATTGACATATTTGTTTTTCAGAGAATTCTCTCTCATCTCATTAAAAATGGGAAGAGGAAAAGGGAAAAGGCAAAGGGAAATAAGGGAAGGGTACAAGAAAGGGGAAGAGACTTAAAAGGAAGGGGGAGGGATACTAAAAAGGGAGGGCTGTGCATCTCAAGTGGAATCTATAAATTAAATGCCTGGGAATGGGTCCAGGGGGGTCAAGGGATAAAAAAAAAGCATAATCAGGGGATAATATGATGTCAGGAAATACAAAATTAGTAATTTTAACTGTAAATGTGATGGGATGAATTCTCACATTAAACAGAGGCAGATAGCAGACTGAATAAAAAGTCAGAACCCTACAATATGTTTTTTTTTTTTTTTTTTTTTTTTTTTTTTTTTTACAGGAAACAGACTTAAAGCAGGAAGATACATACAGAGTAAAGGTAAAAGGTTGGAGCAGAATCTATTATGCTTCAGTTGAAGCCAAAAAAACAGAGGTAGCCATCCTTATTTCAGATCAAGCAAAAGCAGAAAACTGATCTAATTAAAAGAGATAAGGAAGGAAACTATATCCTGCTAAAAGGTAGCATAGACAATGAAGCCATATCAATACTAAACATGTATACACCAAGTAGTATAGCATCTAACTTCTGAAGGAAAAGTTAAGAGAGTTGCAAGAAGAAATACACAACAAAACTATAATAGTGGGAGATCTCAACTTTGCACTCTCAGAATTAGATAAATCAAATCACAAAACAAATAAGAAAGAAATTAAAGAGGTAAATAAAACATTAGAAAAACTAGGTATGATAGATCTTTGGAGAAAACTGAATGGTGATAGAAAGGAGTATACTTTCTTCTCAACAGTTCATGGAAGCTATAAAAAAGTTGACCATATATTAGGACATAAAGATCTCAAAATTAAAGGCAGGAAGGCAGAAATAGTAAATGCCTTCTTTTCAGATCACAATGCAATAAAAACTACATTAAAAAAGAAGTTGGGGGTAAATAGACTAAAAAGTAATTGGAAATTGAATAATCTCATCTTAAAGAATGACTGGATGAAACAGTAAATTATAGAAACAATTAATAATTTCACCCCAGATAATGACAACGATGAGACATCATACCAAAATTTGTGGGATGCAGTTAAAGCGGTAATAGGGGGAAATTTTATATCTTTAGAGGCTTAGTTGAATAAAATAGAGAAAGAGAAGATTAATGAATTGGGCCTGCAACTTAAAAAGCTAGAAAAAGACCAAATTAAAAGCCCCCCAACCAAAAACTAAACTTGAAATATTAAAATTAAATGGAGAAATCAATAATATTGAAAGAAAAAAAAAACTATTGAATTAATAAGTAAAACCAAGAGTTGGTTTTATGAAAAAGCCAATAAAATAAATAAACCTTTGGAAATCTGATCAGAAAAAGGAAAGAGGAAAATCAAATTCTTAGTCTTAAAAATGAAAAGGGGGATCTTTCCACCAATGAAGAGGAAATTAGAGAAACAATAAGGAGTTACTTTGGCCAAATTTATGCCAATAAATTTAATAACTTCAGTGAAATGGATGACTACCTCCAAAAATATAGGCTTCCTAGATTAACATAGGAGGAGATAAACTGCTTAAATAGTCCTATTTCAGAAAACGAAATAGAACAAGGTATTATTCAACTCCCCAGGAAAAAATCCCCAGGACCAGATGGATTTACATGTGAATTCTACCAAACATTTAAAGAACAATTAGCCCTAATGTTATATAAATTATTTGAAAAAATAGGGGATGAAGGAGTCCTACCAAACTCCTTTTATGACACAGAAATGGTACTGATACCTAAACCAGGTAGATTGAAAACTGAGAAAGAAAACTATAGACCAATCTCCTTCACAAATATTGATGCTAAAATCTTAAATAAGATATTAGCAAAAAGACTTCAGAAAATCATCTCCAGGATAATACACTATGATCAAGTAGGATTTATGCCAGGAATGCAGGGCTGGCTTAATATTAGGAAAACTATTAATATTATTGACCATATTAATAATCAAATTAATAAAAACAATATGATCATCTCAATAGATACAGAAAAAGCATTTGATAAAGTCCAACATCCATTCTAAAACACTTGAGAGTATAGGAATAAATGGACTATTCCTTAAAATAATAAGGAGCATATATTTAAAACAGTCAATAAGCATAATTTGTAATGGAGATAAACTGGAACATTTCCCAGTAAGATCAGGAGTGAATAAAGTTTTACCACTATTCGATATTGTATTAGAAATGCTAGCCTTGGCAATGAGTCGAGAAAGAGATTAAAGGAATAAGACTAGGTAACGAGGAAATCAAACTGTCAGTCTTTGCAGATGGTATGATGGTATACTTAGAGAACCCCAAAGACTCTGCTAAAAAGCTATTACAAATAATTCAAAATTTCAGCAAAGTGGCAGGATACAAAATAAATCCACATAAATCCTCAGCATTTTTATACATCACCAACAAAATGCAACACCAAGAGATATAAAGAGAAATTCCATTCAAAACAAATGTCGAGAATATAAAATATTTGGGAATCCATCTACCAAAGAAAAGTCAGGAATTATATGAGCAAAATTACAAAACACTTGCCACAAAAATAAAGTCCAATTTAAATATTTGGAAAGACAGTCAGTGCTCTTGGATAAGCCGAGCAATATAATAAAGATGACAATACTCCCTAAACTAATCTATTTATTTAGTGTTATACCGATCAGACTCCCAAGAAACTATTTTAATGACCTAGAAAAAATAACAACAAATTCATATGGAAGAATAAAAGGTCGAGTATTTCAAGGGAATTAATGAAAAAAAGTCAGATGAAGGTGGTCTAGCTGTACCTGATCTAAAGCTATATTATAGAGCAGCAGTCACCAAAACAATTTGGTATTGGCTAAAAAATAGACCAGGAGATTTGTGGAACAGTTTAGGTACAAAGGACAAAAAAGGGTACAACTATAACAATCCAGTGTTTGAGAAACCCAAAGATACCAACATTTGGGATAAAAAATCATTATTTGAAAAAAACTGTTGGGAAAACTGGAAATTTGTATGGCAGAAATTAGATATGGGCTATATCCCAAAGAAATACTAAAGAGGGGAAAGGGACTTGTATGTGCCAAAATGTTTGTGGCAACTCTTTTCGTAGTGGCTAGAAACAGGAAAATGAATGAATGCCAATCAATTGAAGAATGGTTGGGTAAATTATGGTATATGAATGTTGTGGAATATTATTGTTCTATAAGAAATGACTAGCAGGATGAATACAGAGAGAGTTGGAGAAACTTACATGAACTGATGCTGAGTGAAATGAGCAGAACCAGAAGACCACTATACACTTCAACAACAATACTGTATGAAGATGTATTCTGATGGAAGTGGATATCTTCAACATAAAGAAGATCCAACTCATTTCCAATTGATCAATGATGGACAGAAACAACTACACCCAGAGAAGGAACACTGGGAATTGAATGTAAATTGTTAGCAAATTGTTAGTAAATTGTCTTTCTACCCAAATTACTTATACCTTCAGAATCCAATTCTTAACGTGGAGCAAGAAAATTGGATTTACACACATATATTGTATCTAGGTTATATTGTAACACATTTAATATGTATGGGATTGCCTGACATCTAGGGGAGGGAGTAGAGGAAGGGAGGGGAAAATTTGGAAAAATGAATACCAGGGGTAATGTTTATAAAAAAAAATACTCATGCATATGTACTGTCAAAAAATTATAATTATACAATTAATTTTAAAAAATGAAAACAAAAACATACAAACTAAAAAGTGTTTCCATTGTCTTTTGTACCTTTTCCCATTTTTAAAGAATTGAGTTTTTTTTTCTTTGTTTATTTTTGTCAGTGAATTTTTGTGCTATTTTTGTTTCTTTGTTTGTTTTCAGTTTTTCAAATGAGGTATGAGAGGTAAATTTACACCAATGCTCTGGACTATAAGTGACCACAAGCATTGTTTTCTGCCCTGGAATTGTGGCAATGATTTCTGCTTCATTGTTACCACAGGCTCTAGTGTGCTAATGTTTTTCCTCACCCTAGTAGTGACACTCAGTACCATTACCCAGATCTGAGTATCTTCAGATCAACAAAGTCCTGCTAGCAAAAAGGCCCCTGTAATCTTCTTCTGGCTATGTGTTCAATTAATTCTCTTATGGTCTGTGGACTGAGAACTCTGGAAGCTACAATTGCTGCCATATGCCTTTTACTCCCAAGGTCTTTTCCTGGTTTTATGGGGATAATGTTGATTTTGGCTTCTCCTGGGACAACATACCTCTTTTTTCATTATTTCTTGTTGAAAATTATTTCTTAAAAGACAAAAATATTTTTTTATCTCTGCCAAAAGGAAGTTTTTTTTCTAAATGATTAAAAATGAGAAATTAACATTTCTACCAACTGACTCTATCTTTAACAAAATGAAAATAAAGACAATATTGGAGGAATAACAAGTTTAAAAAGTTAAAATTATGGCCATATAATTTTTATCAAGATATTCAGAGCTTATAAGTTTAGACAAATAAGCCACAAATTCAAAAAGTCTCTCTTGGCCCAATTGAGGGCTTTCTAAAAGAAAATTAATTTAGGATAAATTAAGGCAGATTCACTAATCTTCAGCTTGGAGACATGTACCTCAGGCTCAGAGAACTTGTATACATACAGCAAGGAGAGTTAAATCTCACAAGGCCTGAGTCCATGGGTCATCCTTTGTGAATTTTGGGTGATGGAAGGCCATGCTTTTATGCCACAATAAAATCACCATGTTGTGGTATCTGAAATTGTTCAATCTGCAATTAAAGCCACTGAGACACAACACTAAGCCAATAACATTTTATTAAAGGATCCATGGTCCCTTCTAATGAAGTGAACCTCAGATCTTCCTCCTAATCTGTAAAGCCCGTAGACATTATTTTTATAGGATTTGATATGGAATATTCTTGAATAATCTGGGAGGGGTCTCCTGAAAATACAAAATCCCATTGATGGAAAGACCTTGTTTTGAGGGTCAAAAATGATACATCAGCTAAAAAAAATGGCATGATAGCAAAAGGGTCATTAAAGAAAGCATTTGTTGTGTCCATTGACAAGTCTTAAGATGTATAAGGTTAGTGGTACAAACATAAATTGGGGGACTTTCTAAAGACTCAGCGTGAGTCATCCAAACTGGGTTTGAAAATGGAATTTGAGCAAACCAGGATGGACAGCTCTTTACTGGCATTCATGTGGTTGAAAAAGTGAGATTTAAAACTGGTAAACAAAAGAACATTGACTTAAATTTTGAGGTCCATTATAAGAACATATGTTATCTAATTACCCCTACATGATTTGTGTAAAAATCATACAAATTAATACTAATTAAAAAGAATTATTTCTTACATGACCTAGCAATATCACAAATAAGTCTTTATCCCAAAGAGCTCAAGCAAAAAGTAAAATGATTTGTGTTTACAACAACATTTCTAGAAGCTCTTTTTGTGGTAACAAAGAATTGGAAGTTATGGGGATGCACATCAAATGAGCAATGGCTGAAAAAGTTGTGGTCTATTGTAATAGAATAATATTGTACTATAAGAAATGATGAGCAGAGTGATTTCAAAGAAATCTTGGATTTTTTTTTAAGCTGAGGCATTTGGGGTTAAGCGATTTGCCTAAAGTCACAAAGCTAGGAAGTGTTAAGTGTCTGAAGATAGATTTGAACTCAGGTCCTCCTGACTTTAGGGCTAGTGCTCTATCCACTGCACCACCTAGTTGCCCCAATTTGGGAAGTCTTATATGAACAGATACAAAGTGAAAAAAGGAGATCCAAGAGAAGCTTATATACAGCAACAGCAATACTGTGTGATGATCAACTATGAATAACAGCTATTTTCAGCAATAAAATCATCTAAAACAATTTCAAAGGACTAATGATAAAAAATTCTACACCTTCAGCAAAAAAAAATAATGAATGCAGATCAAAGAATATTTTTTTGCTTTATATTTTGTCTTCTTTCACAACATGCTCAATATGAAACTATTTTGCTTTAATGAACCCAAAAAATCTAGAGCAAATTTCATGTCTTCTAAATAAGAGAAAAGGAAAGTACAGACAGAATTTAGAACTCAAAATGTTTAACAAATGAATGTTAATAATTGTTTTTGATAAGTAATTGAGTAAAATTAATTTAAAAGAAAATAATTTCTCTTTAGATAATGACATCATTGAGGTCATGAAAAATATACCATTGATTGCTTTAAACCTCAGAATATTTCCTGGCTTAAAATTCAAAAGAATTTATTCAAAATATTCCCACTTAAGGTTTTAAATAATATTTGCCAAAACTCCTGATATAAAATTTCTTCCACTTAGACTAAGCTGATCCAAAATCAATATTCTTCTTGGTGTTTTCTTATTTCTCAGTTATCTCTAGTAATCCACATGTTACTGTGTTTCAATGCAATCATGCCTTTTTTTTTTTTTTTAATTCTCTCTCTCTCTCTCTCTCTCTCTCTCTCTTTCTGTCTGTCTGTCTTTGACCTTAGTAAATTAGGTATCCTCCTGATTATCATTCTTCTCATACCTTTAAATTAGCAGTATTTAAATTAGTGATAAGGGAGCTTTCATGGCTGAGCTTGCCATTAATTTTTAATAAAGCTTTACAAATAAAATTTATCAAATTTTACTGGATCTGATATGGCATCTGGGACAAGGTTATTTCTGACAATCATTAGTTGCCAACACATTCTAAACTGTCAGTTTGGTAAAGAGATGGATACCATATTGAAATTATATTCTGTCACTTTGCTGAAAAACATCCTGGTCTTTTGAATGTGGTCCTGTACTTCCTGAATCAATAAACATACCAGTTTAGTTGAAGAATTTAGTGGCAGATTTCAATTCTATGTAGCTGATGTGAGCACACAGAGTCCTTCATTGGCACAAAAATATTCTTTAAACTCAACCTTATAGATAGGTTTACTATACAAATTTATTAGTGGTAATCAATATCCACCATTTACAAGAACATTCTCTTTAAGGAAACATTATATGATCAGAAACCGAGTCACAAAGAAAATACAGAAGTAATAATATACACATCTAAAATATACATACTAAAATTAAAAAAAATAATAATAATTAAAACTTAGGGAATGATAGGATATTCCTAAGGTTTTCTTTCAATCCACTCAGCTTCCAAGCATTGACTGCCTTCCTATCTCTAGTCAAGAAATCAAGAGTGGCCTATGCTCAAAATAGTATCTTCTTTCTCAGGCCCTTTGACTTCCATTTGCTAGTTACAGCTTCTCCAGGTATTTGTCTTCTATAAAGCTTCTAATGTCAATGTTGGCCCTCTTATTTTCAAGTTTCTCTTTATCACATGCTTCAATTCATGTCTTTTTCCTCCCCTTATTTCTTTTTTTTTTTCTTTCTTTGTTTTTTTTTCCTCCCTTCTTTGCTCCCTTCCTTCCTTCCTTCTTTCCTCCCTTCCTTACTCCCTCCTTCCTATCTTTTCCTTCTTTTTCTTTCTTTCTTTCTTTCTTTTCTTTTCTTCTTTCTTTCTTTTCCTTTCTTTCTTCTTTCTTTCTTTCTTTTCTTTCTTTCTTTTCTTTTCTTTCTTCTTTCTTTCTTTCTTTCTTCCTTCCTTCCTTCCTTCCTCTTCCTTCCTTCCTTCCTTCCTTCCTTCCTTCCTTCCTTCCTTCTTCTTCCTTCTTTCTTTCTTTCTTTCTTTCTTCTTTCTTTCTTTCTTTCTTCTTTCTTTCTTTCTTCTTTCTTTCTTTCTTTCTTCTTCTTTCTTCTTCCTTCCTTCTTCTTCCTTCCTTCCTTCCTTCCTTCTTCCTTCCTTCCTTCTTTCTTTCTTTCTTTTTCTGCTTCTTTCTTTCTTTCTTTCTTCTTTCTTTCTTTCTTTCTTTCTTTCTTTCTTTCTCTTTCTTTCTTTCCTCTCTTTCTTTTCTTTCTCTTTCTTTCTTTTCTTTCTTTCTTCCCTCCCTCCCTCCCTCCCTCCCTCCTTTCTTTCTTTCTCTCTTTCTTTCCTTCTTTCTTTCTTTCTTTCTTTCTTTCTTTCCTCCCTCCCTCCTCCTCTCTTTCCTCCCTCCCTCCCTCTCTTTCTCTTTCTCTCTCTTTCTTTCCTTCTTTTCTTTCTTTCTTTCTTTCTTTTTCTTTCTTTCTTTCTTCTTTCTTTCTTTCTTTCTTTCTTTCTTTCTTTCTTTCTTTCTTTCTTTCTTTCTTTCTTTCTTCCTTCCTTCCTTCTTCCTTCCTTCCTTCCTTCTTTCTTTCTTTCTTTCTTCTTTCTTTCTTTCTTTCTTTCTTTCTTTCTTTCTTTCTTTCTTTCTTTCTTTCTTTCATTTCTTTCTTTCCCTCCCTCCCTCCCTCTCTTTCTCTCCCTCCCTCTCTTTCTTTCTTTCTCTTAGTTTCTTTCTTTCTTTCTTTCTTTCTTTCTTTCTTTCTTTCTTTCTTTCTTTCTTTCTTTCTTTCTTTCTTTCTTTCTTTCTTTCTTTCTTTCTTTCCTTCCTTCCTTTTTTTTTACTTAATAGTATTTTTCCAATAACAGGTAATGATAGTTTTCAGCATTCATCTTTGTAAGATTTAATGTTTCAAAACTTTCTCTCACTCCCTTCCCATCCCACTCGCCAAGATATGAAGCAATCTGTCGTATAATCACTTTAAACATATTTACACATTAATTGTGTTGTGAAAAAAGACTCAGGACTAAAGAGAAAAACTACAAAAAGGAAAAAACCAAAAAATAGTGAAAATAGTATGCTTTACTCTATATTGGATCACCATAGTTATTTATTTTTCTAGATATGGTCAGAATTTCCTATCACAAGTTCTTTAGTATTGTCTTGGATAATTACATTAGTGAGAAGAGCCAAGAGTTGCTCTAATCATATGTAATGTTCACCTGGATATGTTCACTTCATTCAGCATCTGTTCCTATAAGTCTATCCAAGTTTATTCTAAAATCCACCTGCTCATTATTTCTTATAGAAAAATAGTATTCCATTACATTCATATAACAGCTTATTCAGTCATTCCCCAATTGATATAGATCTAGTTGTGATATTGCTGGATCAAAGAATATGCACATATTTATAATTCTTTGTACATAATTCCAAATTGCTCTTTAAAATTGTTCGGGTAGTTCCTAACTCCACCAATAATGCATTATTGCTCTAATTTTGTCATATATTTTCCAATATTTGTAATTTTCCTTTTTTTTTTGTCAAATTACCCAATCTGATAGCTGTGAGATGGTACCTGAATCTTGTTTTAATTTGCATCTATCTAATCATCTAATTATCTAAACCATCAATAGTAGTTTAGAGCATTTTTCAGATGTAGTTAGCTTTAATTTCCATCTGATATAGTATGTTCATTAAATCTTTGATCATTTTCAAATAGAAAATCACTTATATTCTTATGTTTGAATCTATTATATATATATTTTTAATATGAGGCCTTTATAAAAATGTGTGAAATAAAAATTGTTTCCTAGCTTTCTGCTTTCTTTTTATCTTGGTTGAGTTGGTTTTGTTTCTGCAAAATCTTTTAAATTCAATATAATAAAAATTATACATGTTAAATTTCATAATGTTCTCTCTCTTATGTTTGATCATAAAGTATTCCCTTCTCCATAAATCTGACAGGAAAACTGTTCTTTGTGCTCCTAATTTGCTTATGGCATCATATTTTATCTCTAAAACATTGAACCCATCTTAAATTTATGTTAATATAGAGTTGTGATACATTGGTCTATGCAGAGTTTTTGCCATACTCTTTTCCATTTTTCCCAACAGGGATAAAACCAGCAGGTTCTGTGAAATTAGGAATTTTTATCCAAGAAGCTGGTGTCATTAGATTTATCAAACAGTGGATTGTTATATTCATTGTGGAAGAATGAAGTCATTTTTGTTTAGTATAGATATTATTTCATTGGATGGGGTACCCTTTAGCAAGATGTATTTTCCTTCTTTATTTTTCTTAATTAGACCTAATTTTGCTACTCCATGCTGGTTTTGTTTGTTTGTTTGTTTTTTAATTCTGCTGAAGCATCATATATTCTCTTCCACTCTTCTACCTTTACTCTGTGATAATCTCTCTGAATCAAATGGATTTCTTGTCAACAATATATTGTAGGCTTCTGGTTTTTAATCTACTCTGCTATCTGCTTCATTTTACTGGGATAATTCATACAATTCTCATGTATAGTTATGATAACTAACTGTATATTTCCCTTTTTCTTATCTTTCCCACATTGCATTTTCCCCTCTCTTTTCAACCTGTCACTCCTTACCAGTGTTTTACTTCTGACCCCCCACCTACTTTAAGCTGTCCTCCCTTTATCATCCTTCCCTTTTCTTTCCTACTTTCCCTTCTACTTCCTGATAGTATAAGATCAATTTCTATATCTGAGTGTTATTCCCATTTTAATCCAAATCCAAGAGTTACAAATATCATCTTCTTTCATAGGGATGTAAACAGTATAATCCTGTTGAATAATATATATAATATATAAATTATATTAAGATATTATTAATAATTAATTTTATTATAATATATAATTGAATATATATTTAATATATACTTATGATATATATTAAAATATATATTTATATTTTTCTATTTATAGTTTTTTTATTGTTCTATTTGAATATTAGTTATTTGTTTAGCTCTGATATTTTCATCAGGAACATTTGAAAGTCCCCTATTTCAATGAATATGCATCTTTTTTTCCCTAAAATATTATGCTCACTTTTGTTGGTTAATTGATTCTTGTTGTAATCCACACTCCTTTGCTTTCCAGAATATCATATCCCAAGTTCCCTGATACTTTCATCATGCTAAAGCTGCTGAGTCTTGTGTAATCTTGATTACAGCTAATTGATTTTTAAATCATTTATTTCTGGATATTTGTAGTATTTTTTCTATGTATTTGTCAATTCTGACATTTGGATACAATATTTCTTATGGTGTTAATTTTGGGATCTCTTTCAGAAGTTCATTGGTGAAGTTTTTCACTTATTATTTTACTCTTTGGTTCTAGGATATTAAGGCAGTTTTCCTTAATTTTTTGAAAGATTATGTCTAGACTTGTGTGTGTGTGTGTGTGTGTGTGTGTGTGTGTGTGTGTGTGTGTGTGTTTGTGAGAGAGAGAGAGAGAGAGAGAGAGAGAGAGAGAGAGAGAGAGAGAGAGAGAGAGAAAGGAGAGAGGGAGAGAGAGAGAGATTATGGATTTCAGGTAGTTCAATAATTCTTAAATTATCTCTCCTGGATCTATTTTCCAGGCTAGTTTTTTTTTTCCAATAATGTATTTTATTATTTTCTTCTAATTGTTTTCATCCTTTTTATTTTGTTTGATTGCTTTTTGATATTTCATAATGTTATTGCCTTTTTCCACCTTATTCTAATTTTTAAGAAATCATTTTCCTCAGTTATCTTTTAACTCCCTTTCCATCTTGTAAAATCTACTTTTTAAAAGTTGCATTTTTCATTTTTATTTAGTTATTTTGATAATTATTATTAATTTGTATTATTTATTTTTTTCTGTTTATGCATGTATATTGACTTTTTTTAATGAACATTTCTTTATGAATCATGTTGGGAAAGGAAAATCAAAACAAAAGGGAAAAACCACTGGAGAGGGAAAAAAAGAGAAAAAAGAAGTGAACATAGCATGTATTGATTTACATTCAATCTTCATAGTTCTTTTTCTCGATGCAGTTGTCTTCTATCCAAAGTTTTTGGGGATTAACCTGCATCACTGAAGTGCTGAGAAGAACCAAATCTTTCATGGTGATCAGTTCACAATCTTACTGTTACTATGTACAATGGTTCTGATTGTTTCACTCATCATTAGTTTATGTAAGTCTTTCCAGGCCTTTGTGAAATCACCTTGTTCATCAATTTTTGTAGAACAATAATATTCCATTACCATCATCTACCACAATTTATTCAGCCATTACCTAATTGATGGGCATTTACCCATTTTTTTCAATTCTTTGCTATCACAAAAAGTGCTGCTACAAATATTTTTGGATATTTGGAAAAATGTTGTTTTCTTCTTTTCTAATCTGTTGCATTTCTTTTCATAATTCTCATATCGCTTCCTGATTTTTCTTCTGCTTCTCTTACTTGATTCCCCCCCCCCAGGCAATTGAGGTCAAGTGACCTGCCCAAGGTCACATGGCTAGGAAGTGTTAAGTGTCTGAGATCAGATTTGAATTCAGGTCTTCCTGACTTCAGGGCTGGCTCTATCCACTGTGCAACTTAGGTGCCCCTTCTTACTTGATCTTTAAAAGGCTTTCGGAATTCTTCCAAGAGGACATTTTGGATCTGACAACCATTCATATTTCCCTTTGACATTTCACATTTCACAATGATACTATTGTCCTTTTCTGAGTTTGTGTTTTTATCATAGTAGCTTTCCATAGTAGCTGTCTATGGTCAGGACTCTTTTCTGTTTCTTATTTATTTTTTAGCCTGTTTTGTGATTTATAAAGTTGAACTTTGCTGCTAGGGCATAGGGGAAACTGTCCCAAGCTTCTTAAACTGGTTGCCATGGGCCTGAATTTACAGTCTTCTTCTAATATGTTGAGTTAACTCAACCTTGCTGTGCTTGTTGTGCTAGGATTTCAAGGCTCATAATTTGTCTTCTGCACTGGGGCAAGAGTCCTCAAAGGTTGTAGTATTCTCTGTGGTTCGGGTTTTCTTGGGGTCTTTGGAAGCAGCCTTCATTTCAGTTCAGTAATCACCACAAAAGTAGCCAGGGGTTAAAGTCCAAATCCTCTATTGTCTCCTTGCCTGGGCTCCAGGTCAGTTTCTTAAGGTCCTCCTGAATGTGTCTTGGTTTCTGTGGGGGAGGCAAGAAGACCACCACCATGGTCTCTGTCTTCCCTAGTTCTGATTCTGGCTGAGATTGTCTGAGCTTATATGCTCCACACTGAGTATACATCAATCATTATATAACTAGGAAACCATTATTTGTTGTAGGATTAAATCAATGCTAAACTAGATTTAACCATTGTCTCCTCAATTTCACTTGTTTCAAGTTCTGGCCCATAATAACAGATGATCTAAGGTGACGTAATTATACTCAGTATATTGTGGCATACTGAGCTAGGACTGAGGGCCCTCAATTTCTGATCTGTGTTGTGGCTAAGATCCTCCTGCTGACTTACTTGAACATTCTCTGTGCTGGGATGAGCTCTCCTTTTACCAAAGTGAGACATACCTTTTTTCAAGTCCTTATGCATTATCTTAAACTAGAAAACTATTTAATTACATCATATTGTGGGTTCTGTCACTTCAGAATCCATTCAGAGGCTTAATTTAATATTGTTTCTGAGGGAAACATGGAAGAACTCTGGCAACTTTCTGTCTTCTCTCTGTCATCTTGGCTTCCCCCCAACCCCTGCTAATTCAGATTTTCTTATGTGGAGTTTGAAGTACCTCTAACTAACTTGTCTTGAAAAATTCAAAAACAGAAGTGTCCTGCAGTCCTGAATCCAAAGGCTAACATATCAGTTTGAACATTCATGCCTCACAAATCAAGAATTACATCATATTTGATATGATTTATTGTTCTGTTGATTGTCTAAAACTCAAAACATAGTAAAAATTTTTATAATTAAAATCCAATTTAAAAGTTTGTTGTGCATGCTTTTTTAAATTGAGTTATTAAACATTCACCAGTACATGTTTATTCAAAATATATACTTCTATTAGATATGATACAAATGAGTGTCAGCATTGTATAGTCAAGAGCTAATTTTAGAACCAGAAATAAGTGTTTAGGTTCAAACTCTTCTTCTAATGCTGTCTATGTGCCTCTAGCTATGTTACTTTATATCTCAGACTTCTGGAACTGAATTGTGAAAAACACAGCATACAATGCATAACATTCCCAAGCATCTTGGGAACCAGATTAAAACATAAGTGGCAAATAGTTGACAAAATAAAATATAAATAATATTACATTTTAAAGCAAAATTTCAAAGATAGTGCCATTCTGCATTAGAGTTTTCTTAAATCAAGGACTTTTCTTTTGCCAATGAAATTACAGGTTGAACTTATATCTACATCATTTTTAATATATAATTTTCCCAATTCTGAGCTTTTTATAATTTCTCATCAATTAACTTCATATTTTAAAAACAGTCATATGCAAGTTGCTCCTGGGAAAAAGTGCACTACAATCAACTTGACCATCAATTGGAATATTTCTCTGTAACCATGCTTCTTTCATTCAATTGCTCTCAAAACTATTTGCTTTGCCTAAGGTTCTCTTAAAATTGATTCAAATCTAGCTTCTTTTCTGTGTCATACACAATGCTCATATTGGATCCTTTCATAAATAAAATGATCACATTAGAATAAGACACTTTATTCTACTTATGTTTAATATACTACTCAAAGTTTTTAATGTAGAGAAATTAATTCTAGCTTATAACATATGGCACATTTAGGTAAGGAAAATATATAATGGCATTCTTTCCTAACACATTTTATAAATATGTGCTTTAGCGTAGGGACTTATCTTTAAAAAGAGATAGTTATAATGAGAAGCTCATATTCATTTTCAATAAATACTACCCAGCTTCCTTCTCCTTTTCACTTTTCCCTGCTCTTTATTTTTCATGTTCAATCTCTGTATTTATTTCAATTCAACAAACATCAGTAGCATTAGAATGACTGAAATTTTAAGAATCCTTAAAATGCCAAGCTATATCAATTAACAGAGTTCAATTTTTCCTTTAAAACAAAGAGAAAAATATTTAGTTACATTAATATGTTTACTTCAAAATAAAATTTAATATCTACTTCTAATTATTTGTATTTAATGCATACTTAACAGACATAGAAGAAAGAAATGATTTATTATTAAATGTGTTTACTGGTAATCACTTATTTAAGAATCATATTTCTTAGGAAATATAAACTTTTAATTTGCATTTTTCATAAATATATTTTTGGTTTTGTTTGTTTCTGTTTTCATAAATATGCATCTTGTGTATTTGTGTATATCAGAAGTGCAGGACATTTTGGTTGAAGGCACATCCATATGTTTAACCATAGAATTGGTAACTTCCAATTGGATAATTTCTAATAAAATTCTCACTCAACTTTTGGATATATTATCAATGACTAAAATCTGAATTACAAACTTTAGCATGATTATCCAGCTTTTGATGTAGGATAGATCTAGTATATTTTAGAAAACATGCATAGACCTTCTCTTATTGTCTGCTTTCATAAAGTAATTTCTTGTCATTAGTCAAAAAACATCTACTCTCATGTTATTCTTGTAAAATAAGGTGACATACAGATTTTGCTTTGTTTTATTCTCTGCTATAATCTGAATATCTGAATGGAGGGTACTTTCAACTGTTGGAACTGGATCTCTCACATTAATTTGAAGTCAATGTCACTGTGGTCCCAGCAGATTTCAAAACCATAGTTTCATGCAGTGTTTTCATTATTTCAAGAAATTCTCAGTTGGGTCAATGATTACTCCCAACTGTTAAGCTTTTTTGTTATGGAAGCTCTCAAGAAAAGATCAAGGGATGCAAAATAACCACCATAGGTTACATTGTAGTCTTTGTTAAATAATTGTTCCATAAGCTTCAAGACTACTTATATAGATTCACTGAGAAGGAGAAAGAATAGGAGCAAAGCTGTATTAATCTACTAAATATCAGGCACCATTATAAGTGATTTGCAAATATTATCAATCAAATATCCTTGCTTCTAGTATTGTATATCTGATTCCCCCCCCAAAAAAATCCCTGCTGATTATGTATTTGTTCTCCATACATATTGACAATCAAAATTTTAGGCCCAACTTCACTACCTTGTTTTAAATATATCAAATAAATATAAAGAGTGCTTTGCAATGCATCAAATATTTATTGGCCATTATATACACAAAAGGAATAAGTAACTTTTTATGATTCTAAATAAAAGAATTCTATTTAGAGGATGCTAGGCAAAACATACCCTCAGACAGAATCTGCTTCCTCTTAATTTTAGGCCAAATAAACATATCTCATTATTTAGGAATTAAATTTATAGCAAAATTGTATTAAACAAATGATAACCCTAGGAATTGTTCTACATCTTTTTATAGACAGGTTTCTTATACTAATATCACCATGAGTCACAATTAAGATCAAAGAACTTTTTAAATTTATCTAACATATTAGATTAGTTAGTATTACCTGTTGTACATTTACCTTTGGCAATTCTACATTTCTAAATATTTATAAACATCGACTCAATAATTAAAAGTCAATCAAGAAACAGTTGTTTTCCTACCATATAGATGGTAGAGTATTTAGTAATGCCATATTTAATAATATTTAGCTCTCACAACTTTCTGAAAGCTGGAAGGTTATTTCATTAGATATATTAAGTCTAGAGAGAGAAGAGATTGTAAACAGCAAGACCAACTAGAAAGCTATTTCAGTAGTACAAGTGAGAAGTAATAGGGATCTGAACTATGGGAGTAGTCATATGAGTGAAGAAAATAACAAAATATATAATACGAAGGTAGAATTTATAAATCTCCACAACTGACAGAATATGAAGATAAGGAAAAAGGAAAGATTTGAGAATGATTCTAAATTTAGAAACCCAGGTAACGAAAAGGATATCAGCACCCTCAAAACTAGCAGAAAAGTTCAGGAAAAGCATGGATTTGGCTAGAAAGATAATGAATTACATTTTGGATATGCTGAGTTTGAGTTGCCAGTGGAATGTCCAGATGAAGGTGAAATCTCGAGTCTTCATTTGACCCTCTAACAGAATGAAATTATCTACCAGTGATGGTCATAGGCGAATCATTATGATGTCCTAATTAAACTTGAAATGGTTTCTTGATGAAATTGTCTAGTAGACTATGAAGGTAGTAGTACCTAAACTTTTCCTAATACATTTTTCCCCACAAGAAAGATTTTTTTTTTATGTGATGAAGATATAACCAAAACCAAAGGCAGAAGAGGAAAGTAAAATATGTGTTAATATCAAGAGAGAGAACCACAAAAGATGGAAAATATATTACATTGCAAGTTGATAAATATGTTTCATCCCAAAGGCTAAATCCATGTTTATTCACTATAAATTTGTTTAATAAAGGACAAAGTTAAACTAAACATGTGGAACAGCTGAGACAGAGGTAAAGTTGCTAGGTGAGGATTATGAATATATTGACATTATTCAAATAATTCAAAATAAAGTGGTTTTCTGACTAGCATCTTAACTCTACCAAAAGCTGCTAAATCTAAAGTCAAAGTTGATTTATATTAACAGTGAGCCTTGATTGCCTGCCCCTCCCTAAAAAAAACCCCAGCACACTAGCTAAAATGTACATTTTAAGGCCAAACAGATTACATTATATCAGAGCAAAACTCCACTGGGCTTTTACAGAATCATACAAAAATGTTTCTTTGCATGAGTCTGCATTCTAAATATGAAACTTTTGCAGGTGTGGAAAAACTCACGATGAATGAACTCAAAGGAAGTAAGCATTTTGAAATTAAAGCATTCACAAATCATGGGTTTATAGCAGATGCTATGTTGTCCCTAACCAAAGAGTGAAGAGGAATGTGTTTCTCAAGATACAAATTGAAAAGGTTTGGGATTCAGGGGTTCATCAAACAATGATTTATTTGAATTTGAAGAAAAAGTTGCCAGGAAATGCTCCTATAAGATCTTGCCAGACAAGATTTAACCCTCAAATACATGAAATGTTAATGTTAATGCTATCTAACTATCCAGAAGTTGTTCTCTTTGGAGAAAAGCCATGATTACTCAGGCATGCGCTTGCAGAGTGATGATAACAATACTAGTGCCAGATTTCAAGAGCCAAACTGAATTTTAGGAACATCATAAATTTGGAATGGGGGTAGAACTTAGAAAATGTCTAGTCCAAGCTTCTTATTTTATAGTTAAGTAAACTGAGGCCCAGAGAGTTGTTGTATTTGCCCAGATTATTTAGAATTACTAAGAATACTTTAATTATTTAGAATTCTATGCATGCCATTCCAAAAATTCTCCTTAGTTGATCCACCAGATATTCTAAGTCCCTTCTTTTAGATCTCTTGATGTAACATAAATCCGTATGAAATATTTAGAATATCTATCCATTATCCATTGTTTTCCTTGGGATATATAATAAAATCAGAGTTTGAAAATACTTACCTCAATACCTGCCACATAGCAGAAACATAAAAAATTATTTTCCTTCCCTGTCTGCCCTATCTTTGCAATTAGATATTCTTTAGGTGGAGAAAAATATGCATTTTATTAGTATTAATAAGACTACAAGTTCTACAGTATGAACTCACTGAACCACTCTCCACAACACGAAAAATAACAAGTAAACTCCAACATCTTCCCTCTCTTCAATCATTCAGGTGTCTGCAGCCTTTTTTTCTTCTTTTATACCTATCTCACATGATGAAATAGTCTTATTCTTTAACAGAGTTCTACTTTTTCTACTTTGAGAAACAATCCCATTTTCTCCAACAAATTAACCTCTCTGTTACCTTCACTCTTTTAGTTATTTTCAATCTCTGTATCTCTATTGGCTCATTTCCTCCAACCTGCAAATATTTCCATGTCTAATCTATCAAGAAAAGAAATCTTCATTTGATCTTTCCATCTCATATATCATCCTGACTCTGTTGTTTTTAGCTAAATTCTTCAAAATGACTATTTCCATTAAATGGTTCTTTTTTATTTAAGACATTCTCTTCTTGATTCCTTACAATCTGGCTTTTGACCTTATCTTTCCACTGAAATTTCTTTCTCCCAATGTTGCTGATGATCTCTTAGTTGTCAAATAATAAGTCCTTTTCTTACACCAACTTGACTACTTTATATTGCTAACCACTGGCTTCTCCTTAATGATCTCTTCTCTCTATGTTTCTTGGGAAACCATTCACTCCATATGCATTATAATTCCTATATCCTTTGCTGTATACTCTACCAGATGACTCCTTCTTAACATAGATGCCTTCAAAGTTCTATCAAGGGCCTTCTTTTCTTCTTTCTCTAGACTATTTCACTTATGATTTCATCAACTACCATGGATTTAATTACTACTATATATATATATGGTGATGATTTTCTAATCTATCATGCCACAATCTTCTCCCCTCCAACTGCTTTTCAGATATATCAAACACTGTCCAGTAAACATCTTAAACTTAGTATGTCCAAAAAATAACTCATTATTTTCTTCTAAAACCACATTTCCTTTTACTATATAGGCCAACAGTCCTCCCAGTCCCTCAAAATGTTAAACTAAGAGTCATCCTGCATTTCTTATTAACTCTCATATCCTATTTGTCCTCCCTATAACCTATCCATCACCAAGGCCTCTTGATTTCAACTTTGTAACATGTTATATGTTAAAGGACAGGTCAATTCTCCTAGAGCTTCCATAGTTGTGGATCATAACATCAAAAGGGGTTGCAAGGCAGCCTTTGCTGATACAAGTACTTTATCAGCAAAAGCTGATACAGATACTGGGAATGAGATAAATTGGAGGTAGAGGGAAGAGAAGAGAGGTCAGACAATGCAAAGGCCTCTTGGTCAGAGAGGTCAGAGAACAACAGTAACTGTCTCTCAGTATCCTTCTATCATCTTTTCACAAGAGGAGACCCATTCTGGTTTGGCTCTCCAAGCAGCCACTGTCAGGTGGCTCCCATGTATTTTAGCAGCTCTCCTGTGTATTCAACAGTCATAAATGCCCTTTTTTATATTTTTTTTTTTGGAGGGGGAGGTGAGGTAATTGGTATTAAATGACTGGTCTAGAGTCACATAGGTAGTAAGTGTTTTTGTTTTGTTTTGTTTGGTTTGTTTTTTTTTTCCCCCTGAGGCTGTGGTTAAGTGACTTGCCCAGGGTCACACAGCTAGGAAGTGTTAAGTGTCTGAGACCAGATTTAAACTCGGGTCCTCCTGAATTCAGGTCTGGTGCTCTATTCACTGCGCCACCTAGCTGTCACAATAGTAAATGTTAAGTATCTGAGGCCAGATTTGGAACTCAGGTCCTCCAGACTTCAGAGCTAGTGCTCTATCTACTGTGGAATACAGCTGATAAATGCCCCCTTTTCCCCAGAGATACAGTCATCTCCCTGGTATTGACGCTCATCACCTCACACCTGTCTTATTAAAATAGGCTTCTAATAGGTTTGCCTGCCACAAATCTCTCCCCACTCTAATCTATTCTCCTTTCAGAGTTCAGACATAATCATGTTGGAAGTCAGCCTAATATTGAAATAGCTCAATTTGGAGAAAGCAAGGAGGAGTTTATATTACTTTCATATTAAAGGAGGAAGGAGATACAGTGATCTAAAGAAGGAGTAGGGCATGTCATAACATAAAATTTGATATAAATTTTGATATAAATTGAGACACAAGATGATGGAAAATTCCAAGAACAGGGGTGCTGATGTTTCCTTGGTACCTTAAAATAAGCACAATGTTGCAGAGTCCAAGGCTCAAGCACAGAAAAGTGGATGAGCAAGATGTTTGGAAAGCCCTGAGCATGATCTTGAGTCTGCACTTTCTGCTCAAGATTGCCCTTCAGATGATCGTAGCTGATTTTGTGGTTTCTGATAGGTACAGGAATTACAAATTTGGCTAATCACAAAGGATCACTGGTATGTCAAGCAGTTATGAGTTTCAGAAATCCATCTAATTAGCTCATTATTGTGTAACACTATTGTACTGTTCCTCTGTGAAAAGGGAAATTCTAACATATAGTACTGTCATTATGGAGTCCATGTCTACAAATAATTTTCCTTTTTTCCCCTGTAAATTTGTGGAATAAAACAAGTAATTCCATAACATAGTACAATAAAAAAGATTTTACATGAGATCACAAATTCACTATGTACAATGGACTATTCCTTTTAAAGACATAACAATATTAACATGTAAATTTCCTTTGTTCCCCTTTTTCTCCTTCTTCCTCTCCCTTCAGAGATGACTACCATTAGACACAAATAGGTATACGGATATAAAATTATCTCCAAATATTTTAAAGTGTCTGATCATGTTACTTCCAAGTCAATAAATTTCAGTAACTTCCTTTTCCTTCTAAGATCACATATAAAATCCTCTGTTTAACATTTGAAGTCCCCTTTGACCTTTCCAGGCTTCTTACACTTTACTGCCTTACTTAGTTCTTCAATCCAGTGATGCTGACCCCCTGCCTATTCCACAAACAAGATATTATATCTCTTGGCTACAGGCTTTTATTTTTTTTAGTTCTTGCCCATCCATGGATGACTATCACTCTTTTTTTCCAATTTCTGATGTTCCTGGATTTTTCTAAGTGGCAATTAAAATTTTGTCTTGTACAGGTGTTTTTGTCTTGCCTCTATTAATTATTTCTATTTACCCTGTATAAAGCTTGTTCATAAGTATTTGTTGGAATATTGTTTTCCTCATTAAATTGTAAGGACCTTGAGGGAAAGGACTAACTAGATTCTTCTGGGTTTTTTTTCTTGTTTATTTATTTTTGCTTTTTGCTTTTTTATCTGCAGTACTTAAGTATGAAGGTGCTTAAAAATATTTGATAAACTTATACTAGTAGTGTCAAATTCACATTTATATGAGGACCATTAAACAACATATGAGGATCCCTGAAGGCTGCATATTGATTGAGAAAGCCTTTTATATTTGTATATTTTTCATATATATATATATATATATATCAATCCATTAAAGTTAAATAGGAATAACTTTTTTAATGTAATTAAAACTATACAAGGAGTTATTGTGGACTCCATGTGAGCAACTGTCAGTGTATATGACTTGTCTGTCATTGTAGTCAGCATCCTTCCAACAATTTTCTATCATATGCCCTTTAATTGACCTTAGGATGATTAGTTATATGCAGGAAGAAAAAAAAAAAACTAACTCAAACAGCTAAAAGATCGAACTAGATTAAACATTGGACCAAAATGCATTGAAGTATTGTCATGGAAAAAAGTAAATTAGGAACCAGGAATATGACATGAAATCACATTTCAAAGTAAATATTTAGTAGGCCTAAGAATCCAACTCAGAGAAAATATTCTGAAATAAAAAAATCCAAAGAATAAAGTTACTGTTAGTAACATAAATTTGGACTTACTTTGTAGTAATTTTAACAGAACTGTCCACAGAAATATTGAAAATGCTGATACACAAGCATACTTAAACAGTTGAGCAAATGTCTTACCAGATGCCTAGCTTTATTATTTTTATGATTTTTTTTCTACTGCCCAGTTTTTAATGTACTATTTTGTTCTGAGGACTAGACAGGAAGGAATTAAAGAAAGTTCTACATGAAACATATTTAGCATCCTCTCAGGGCATGACGCATTCACCGATTTAGCTATTGGCATTGATTTAGGCCAGAAAGTGTTCCAAAGAAAACTGGATGAAGGCCTCAAAACTGATGTGCATGTCATTTTGAGTGGAGAGCTAATGTGAAAGATGATAAAGCCCTTTGGAATTTTATGTACCAGAATCTTACCAGACATGGAAAATGGATTAAATTAAGACAATGCCTCCTTAGAACAGAAGAAACATTATTTTAGATTTACTTTTGTCTGTACAAAACTTTTCTCAGGCCCACAAATACAACATGGCTTCTTATAATTTGCCTTCATAATCTATTCAGTTTATCACAGTCATATCAATTATATGGTTATTGAATCAGCCACCTGTTCTGCTTATTAACATGGACTTCCTCTTCTGTACAATAATCTATTTGTTCAGGAATAGATGTCAGCCTTTGTTAAAAGTAAGTTTGAAAGAGTGGTGCTAGTCTTTACTGACAAGCAGGTGCCAAAACCATGCTGACTTGAAAATGACAAATGACCTTGCCAAGTCTACCTCAGACCTTGCTGAGGACTTGGCACAATTAAGTGATCTCCTAATGGATGATTCACAGGTTTCCTTAGACACGCAGCAAGATTTTTTCTTCACTGACATGAGGCAACTAATTGAACTTTTTACATATTAATAGAGAAATGGATAAGATCCTTAAAGTGAATATAGCTAAGTGAAGAATTGCTGCTGTGTGGGCTGTAGTAAAATAGAACTACCCAGAATTTTCCATCTAGCACATACCAAGTAAATTATTTTACAAACTAATTTGACTTTTATGTATGTCATTATCACAGGCTCAGTTAAATAATCAGTCAAAAGCACTTCTTAATCATCCTTTAAGTGCCAAATACTGTGATAGGTTTGGGGAAATTGAAGTACCAAAAAAAGGGAAATAATCCCTGCTCACAGTGAGTTTACTTTCTAATGAGGGAAATAATGAGTATCTATAAAAATATGCACTACAATATTAAAGTGAATTAAAAATGCATGGAAGCCTAATGCAAAGTATTTTAGAAGAGAGGGTGTTGAAGTTGGGGAATTAGGAAAGACTTCATGCCTTAACTACCTTACTACATCCTAATATACCTTAGGATGTAGTAATATCTTAACTACATCTTAAAAGGGAGATAATTGTATAAAGCAGCAAGCAGTAATGAGAAAATCCATTCCAAGTATGGAAGATAGCCAATGTAAAGGCATAGAGAATGAAGTTGGAGTTTTGTGCATAATGAGCAGAGAAAAAAGTCAGTCTAGCTGTATCATAAAGTGATTGTGATACAATCTATATCTTCCGAAGTAAAATAACGCTAATATATAGGCCAGAGAAGAAAAATATATTCATTGTCAGGATTTGTAAAGACTGATTCTAGCAGCAGAACAAAACAAAATGGTGAAGTTTATTTAAGAATCAAATCCATGATACCATTTTCAATTTTCCTGCATCAGCCAAAATTTATTGGAATAAAGAAGGCACTTTTATGGAACAAGGATAAGTTGGAGTGCTGAAAAGTCTAATTCCTAAATGACTAAGAAATATGTAAGTGAATATAAAAAGTGACTGAACTATCTAGGAAATGGATACTAATATTTAATTCTATTTTTAAGGTGAAAGAATTTTGCAACAAGATCTGTGTAACCTGACAGAATATAAATATTATATATTTCAGTAGCACTCTCCAGTTACCTGAGTAATAATCATCAATGTCAACAGTTTCAATGAGGTCAGAAAATGTCATATATTCCCTAAACTTTTTTTTTTCAGGTGAATAAATCAACATACAGATGTCAAGGTAATTTGTCTGAGGTCAAATGAGAGAGGGGGAAAAGCTCAGAATTCTCTGTCCTGTTACAATGTACATTGTACATGGTATGAGGACATTAGGATAGCATTGAAGTAACAGAAAACAAAGAAAACTTGGAAAAGACAGAAAACTAGAACCACAGGAAAAAATAAACCCCATCAAACCCCTCCTAACTTATATGTGTCTGAATATTCATGCACATAATAAAGAATTTACACAGAATGAGGAATTTGTACGAAATTGACTTTCTTATTCATAATAACCCCATTTTCAGTGTTTCAATAGTTGATTTCTTATTGGGATAGGCAGATGTGTTTTTCAGAACAGGTTTTATTGGTCAGAAAAGGAAAAAAAAATCTGACCTACATTTTTAAATTGCTACCTTTGGGTTTTGTTTTTTTTTAAACAATGAGCAAAGAATCTTGAGATGTGTGAAATCTCTCTTGAGATGAGTTACCAAGAAAGCATTTACAATGCAATAGTTCCTTCATTAAAGTGTGAAGCTGGATGTGACAATTGGCAAGGTTCAAATGACAGCAATTATGTGGTTAATTGCTCTAATTTAAATGTAGGCTATGACCTTGGCTTTCCACTTAAATTGTCCCTTAACCTATTAGAAAATAAGTAAAGCTCCAGACTAGTAGAGGGTCTTTGCTCTATATATCCCAAAGAATATACATATAGAGCTGAATTAGTTTTCTTAGAAACATTCCCCATTTACAAACTGGTAGATATATCATTGAGCACAAAATATTACACACTTCTTATGAATTGAGGAATTTTTCCACAACTGTGTCCAACATAAAGAAAGTCCTTTTTCAGTGAGCAAATTTAGTGATTCCTTTAAAATACAAACAAAAAAGCCTTCAATGGACCCTCTAACCAGAGTAGCTAATTAATTTGCCCTGAGATCACACACATTGGAAGTGACAGGGCCTGAATACAAATATATGTTCTCCTATTCGAAATCCAAGACTCATCCCTGAGCCAGTCTGGCACCTAGGGAGGCTAACTTTGTTCTATAATTTTGATAAGGATAAACTCTAAGAATATCAGTAAGAGACAAATAGCCAGGGTTTCCAGATAATATCTAGATTGATGAATATAATAAAGAAATTGTAGATATTTAAAAGGAAACTCTTTGGATTTATAATCTTGTAACATCTGAGCAATGTACCATGACTTGATAAATATACAAAAACATATTAAGAAGAAAAATGTTTCTTCTTTTACTTACAAGAAACAACATCTTACAGACAAGTGACGTACTTTTTCTGATACTCATTCAACTCATAAATACTGAACTAATATTTTCCTTCATTTTTCATCCTTTTTTTCTTTCCCTCTTACCCTCTTTTCCCCCTTCTTTCTTCTCTTCTGCTTGAGTTTTTTTCTTCCTTTTTTCTATCTTCCTTTCTTTTTCTTTTCCTACAAATTGTCTAAGCACTTACTATCTTTAAAGCACACTCTTGTGTATAATAGAGAATACAAACATAAGAAAAACATAACCCTTTTTTCTTATGACTTTTAAAGTTCAGTTGAGGAATTTAAACAAATAAACAAGTTAACAAATGATTATAATCCAAGACAGAAGGTGCTATTATAAGAGATAATAAATACCAAAAAGATGTGTGCAAGAAGGGATGCAATCATAGTGAAGAAGGAACCCAAAACTCTGAAAATCCTTAAAGGAGAAAATCTCCTTCAACTCTGCCCCCCCCCCCCCCCCCCCCCCCCCCCCCCCCGCCAAGGATAAACAGTTTCATCTTTGTTATCTGGGTGGGGTTGACTCAGTCCTGAAACTCATTGAATTCAATTCAAATTCTAGCCCTAGCTGAAACCCAGTGAAGAGCCAACTTGGGACTCCATCCACAGGCTCCCTTTAGCTAAATATTTCATTTTGAAAAGAGCCAAACTAAAATCCTCTCTTTGCAGAGGTTCCAAGCATGCCAGCTATACCATGATTGGCATCCCAAGGAGCCTCTGTCCACTGGAATGCTCTTTCCAGTGCTATCCTCTCTTTACCTTCATCTATTTCCCTAACTAGACTTTAATCTTATGTCAAATACCCATAATAAACCTCTTTTATCAATCTAGTTTTTTGGGTCTGTAATTCCTTTACAAAGAGCCTCTGCACCGCCAGAAGGGAATCCCCAAAACTCCCTACCCTTGCGCCGAATCCCAAGGGATTGCAGGGAAGTTTCATTTGATTCCCTGTGATGAGAGATAGGAAAGGGGGAACCCTGTTTTGTTGGGACAAAGATAGTAAGATAGTCCCATGATGGCACAGTGTCCCCTGTAAATGAATTTACAGGCCCGAAAACCTAGATTGATAAAAGGTTTATTATAGAAATTTGGAAGTAAAGTTAAAGGTAGAAAGATGCCAGGGGCAAAGGCTGGGCAGGGTTCCTGCCAAGAGAGAGCTCCAGCTTGGCTCTTTTATACCTAAAAGGGGCTTGTGGGCGGTACCAAATTCCTGGCGGGCTTTTCAGATAAGGAAGAAACTGTTTGTGGGGGTAGGGGAAACCTGAGCAGATAGTGGGGCTGAGAAAACCCAAGTCAGCTCAGATCCGGTGGGGGCTGGACCCGGATATTCAAAAGGGTGCGTGCTTTTTGACCAGGATTTGTGAATTAAAGATCAGCCATGGGGGTTGGGGAATCAGAAAGGAATCTTAAAGGGTTCTCGACCCCCATCATTTCTCCCCTTAAACAGTTAAGACTTAAATTCATTTAAAAAAATTTGGGGGCAGGGTCCTTCATTTAAGACAAGGTTGAAAATTTTCTCCAAAGATCTTCAGAGTAGCGGGGTCCCCTTGTCTTGTTCCCCCCTCAAAGTGTCACCTCTAGATGCATGTGGGAAAAGGGGCATCGATCTCCTCTTAACTGCTTTGAGCTGACAAGGGTTATAGAGATTTGGGGTTTCATGCCAGGAGGTGAGGCGTGAAGTGTGGGTAATGGCAGAAGGGCATCGAGGGGGTGTCCCAGTCAGTTGTCCCCAGTCAGTTGTTCAGTCAATGTTCTCCAGGCTGAAGGGCATCTGGGAATCCAAAGTTTGGAGCATAGAGAAAACAAATCTCGGGAACAGATTAAAAGTGGGGCATCATCCAGGGTGGAGATAGACATTCAGGAGAATGGAGCCTTTAGCAAGAAATGCATCAGATACCTTCTGTGGGCTGCTTGTCTGATGGCCCATCTAACTGTCAAAGAGAAATAGGAGAAAATGATGAGAGAAAAGATTTATTTTTAGCCTAGCCCATTTTCCCCTAATTCATCCTGGGGTTGGAAATTAAAGGGCGTGGACTCAGAAGTCAGGGGAGGCAAGAGGCCTCAATATCTAGTAGATTTAATGAGCCACTGCTCTTTTGTAAGGCAGGATCTAGGGATGAGTATATTCCCAATTGTCTGGGCTGCAGATCAAGATAAGAATGCAGTTTAAGGTCTTGGAAATAACTGTGCTGTTTTTCTTGAAAAGAAGAGAGTTGGTTCCTCAATAAGCAAAGATCCTGAATCCTTTCCTTCCTAGTTTCCCCATTCTTTATGGGGGAGGGGTGAAAGGAGCCAGAAGGGGGTGCACAGTATCAGCATAGCCTACCCAGCTTACCGGCCCCTGAGGTGTTCGGACTGTCCTGAGATAAAAGGGAAATAGGGCCAGAACTCCAATTCCTACCAGGGAGCAGGATGCTGGGGGGCCAGGTGGTATTTGCTGTGGTGGTGAGAGGGCAGTTCCTCAAATTCAGGACAGAGACAGGTCTTCTAAGTCTTAAGTCTAGAAGAGATTTGCATTAAAAGGGCATCTCTGCTTCTGAGTATCTGGAGGCAGAAGTTACTCTGAGAAGAAAAGAACTGAGAGTGTCAAGTTAGCAAGATAAAAGGAAACCAAGAGGTGTTAGAAATCAGTTTTGGTCTTACAGATCTCTATTAATTGTCCAGTAACAGGCAGATGACCAGGCTAAATACTTATTTGCCCAAGCATTTAGGATACAATGATTAGTTATAATCAGGCTGGAAACAGCAAGGTATGACATAATTGAATTGCATTAAAATTTCTATTGACTATTGCTCTGATCTTAGAAATCAGTTACAGAAGGAAAAAATGCAAGAACATAAATTCTAAACAAATATTTATCATAATCTTATATTGATAGCAGTAAGGAATTTGTCCCAATAAGTTCATATCCAAGTAGATGTTTCATGAGTGAACATTATTCATACAAATAAGTTTGCTTTTAAAATACCCAATGCAATATAATCATACAATCAATTTAAACTTATATAGAATGTCTAATTTTACATAAGAGAATTCAAGAAGTTAGCAGTTAAACTTTTAGAAATAAATCCTACAGAACTATGGATGACATTCACAGAAACTCAGGCTAAGTTTGAATTTTATTGCTCATTCTCAACCCTGTTTGTTTCAAAGGGGCTAGCTTTGGTGGGTGTGTCTCCTAGCAGCAGGGAAGCCCTGTCAAGGTGGGTGGAGATAGATTAGTTAGTTAATCGGTTCAGTGGAGTTTATTGAGAGGCAGTAACCAGACCCCAACTCTATAGCTTTCATTCCCTTTAGGCGTCCCTAAGAGAGAGAGATACAATAAAAACTTTTAATTTTTGTCTCTATTCCACAGAGATATTTATAATTAATATCCAGCTGAGCGTTTTGAGCTGCACCTGAACTTTGAACCTACCACTAGACTTTATTTAACTTCCTGACCACCAGAAACCTTAATTTCATTTGAGTTCCCCAAATCTAAACCTCATCAATAGAATCACCTATTTAGATAAGTTTCTTTACCTGAAGTTGCTGAACTTTTTTTCAAAACGTATTTCACCAATTCTGTCTTTCCTTTGTTATTTTAAAAATTATTTTTCAGTTCCAAATTATTTTTTTTCCTTAAACCCTCTCAACCAATGAGAAGGCAAAAAGCTAAACCTATTATAAATATGAATATATATGACAAAATAATTTCCTCATTCTCCATGTTCAAAAAAAAAAGTAAGAAAGAGAAAGGAAAAAACTGCTTCAATATGTACTCTGAATCTATCCATTTTCTAAGTCAAAATGTATAGAATGGTTCATTATGGAACTTTTGATATTATAGTAGATCATTGTATTGGTCAGAGTGACTAAGTCTTTCAGAGTTGATCATCTTTAGCATATTGCTGACAAACAACTATATTTTAATAGAATTGTTTTCCTTTGTAATGCTATATATTACAATGAATTCATAACATTTACCAAAGTATCGATCACACTTACACACTTATACATACATATATACATACAGACATACAGAAATTGAAAGACTTATCTAGAACAAGTGAAATTGGAGGCAAGCAATTCTAACACTTTGTAGAGATAAATAAAACTTATAGGTTTGGTGATTTGACCAAGGTCACTTGGGCAATAAATGTCAGAGAAAGGATTTAAAGAATTTAACTCTAGAAGCAATGCTTTTCTACTATGATATACTTTGTTAAGGATGATCTTCTTGATAGTGACAATGTAACTGTATGAAGAAAAGAAAAGAAGAGTGATATTAGTTGTTCTAGTGTTTTAGATAGGTTACAAAATATGAAAATCAGAGGAGAAAGAAGCAATAACAACAACAACAAAATGACATCTTGCCAAAAAAAAAAAAATATATATATATATACACACACACACACACACACACACACACACACACACACACAACTTGCTTTGGTTGGGAGTAAAAGAAAATGGCTGTTTTCAAATTATTCCTGAGTAAAATATTTAGGCCTTCAATGTTAGCTGCTGATTTTAAGATATCTTTCCTTTACTGTCATTTTGAACTCACTAACTTACAACACAAAGAAAAAATTAAATATTAAATCTTGGTTAAGTATTTGAAGAACTGAGTATTTTTCTTTTAAGGTATTGTGGGAATATTTTTAAAATTCAGGGGAAATGGTATAATTTTGAAATAGGAAAATCAGAAAGATAAGATTTCCATCTAGTTAACTGAATGATTTAAAAATACACTTCCACAGACTTCTTGTTGTAAGTTTCCATTCCATTGTTTCTTATTCATTTTATCATTTTATTTTAAACAAATCCTCTACTATTATACAGATGTAAATACTCCTCATGCTATTTCTCCTTTATTTGGCTATTGTTCCATAGCAAATTTTGTTAGATTTTATCATAATTTTGCAAATTTTCATTTATTATATTAAGTTATATACTTGTAAAGATTTGAACAAGAGAATTTAGAAATATTTCTTCAAATAGATATCTACTATTGAAAGTGCAAAATATTTCCAATGTTTATAATTGTTTTAATTGTTTTATGTTTTAAATGCATAGTACCTACAAGAAGTTGTCGATTTACTCTTTTTTAAACATGCATTTCTGTGGCAAAAAGAAATAAACAGAAACCTTGATGAATATGATTAAGCAAGCAAAAACTCCATGTTACCATCTTAGATTAAGAGACAGGATTAATGATATATTACTACAATGTAAATATGTCTAAATACAGTAACTACCTTCTCCCATGAGTGCAACAAGCCACAAATAATAGTTTGTTGCTAAAATAATTTCATTTTGCATTCATTCTATTGCATTGCAAGATGTTAGTTTTGAAAGACTATATTTATAATTAACTCAGGTGGTGATATAAGGATAGAGCACTACGCTTGGAGTCCAGAAGACCTGAGTTCAAACTCTGGGCAAAAATTTTGTCCCTGTTTATTTCAGTTTCTTCATCTGTAAAATAAACTGGAGAAGGAAAAGGCAAATCATTCCAGTATCTTTTTGAAGAAAACTCCACATAGAATTACATAGAATTCTTTGTTACTGACAAAAGTTAGTGTGACAGAAATGGTGAATGAGAAACAGCATTTCTAGTTTGATTTAAAGCTAACAGTTTAATATAATACAGAATTTTCCCTTTTTTAGGCTTTTGGACAATATTTTATCACTTTGGAATAATTATCACTATGAAACTTTAACAAATACAAATTGTTTCTGTATGCAATTAAGGTGACCTAGTTGTGCCTACAAAAGACTATGACTTGTGAATAATGGAGACACAGGGAGACTAACAAGTCAGTACCAGTAATCAACCTAACTGACAGAGATAAAGAAAAGCATTTAGATTGTATTTGTACCATATTATTCAAGACTTTTAAATATTCATTATGGTGTCGACCATGATCTAAAGGCTATATGAACTCAATATCTTCTGTGATTAATTTTAGATCTAATTTCAGAGTCGAGGTTAAATGAGTTTCAAATATTCAGATGTTGAGTGCTACATGTAGTAAGGAAAATTCATACTGGTAATCATACTGTTCATTATAGACTTAGTGAGATTCAAAATTAAAAATAAATAAATAAATAAATAAAATTCCCTTATTTTCTTCCCCTGGGAGTGATTGGAATTTTTACATCTCAGAAAGGGTTTTAGAATATGAATCTGAGGGGGCAGCTAGGTGGCGCAGTGGATAGAGCACCAGCCTTGAATTTAGGAGGACCCGAGTTCAAATCTGGTCTCAGACACTTAACACTTCCTAGCTGTGTGACCCTGGGCTAGTCACTTAACACCAGCCTCAGGGGGTGAAAAATATGAATCTGAGTTAGGGAAGACTAAGGGAACTTTGGCCCAACTATTCTGCTGAGATGTAGCCCTGGGCAAGAAGGAACCAGCATACCTAATGAATTTAGATGCACTTACAGGTGGATGGAGTTCTTGGTTTGGGCTTCCAGCACAGAAGGAAGAACTGAAGTCAGAGGCATCACCAATATTCCAGATTAGACTAATAAATTATCTTTAAAAAAAAAACAAACAAACAAACAAACAAATAGCATACAAAGGAAAAATATATTAGTGAAGAATAGGGTCATTTTCAGAAGACATACAAAGTAAAAATAAAAGCCTTTCCCACCTGAAAGAGTAAGATTAAACAGCTGCATGACCAGAAAGAATTTATGGGAGAATTTGAAACAGACTTCAAAAATCAAATAAGAGAAATTGAAGAAAAAATTAAAAAAAAAAAAAAAAAAAAAAAAAAAGGACAACCCAGGAAAAAACAAGATTATGTATGAATGTCAACCAAATAAAAAGGGAGATCCAGAGTTTTAAAGAAAAAAATAAATAAATAAATGATTCTTTGAAAATTATGTTAGCAAGAAAATGTCAGTGAAAAGCTATGAAACCAAGAAATAACAAAACAAAATATAAAGAATGAAAAAAGTAGAACAGAATGTGAAATATCTTATAAAAAATAAAACAACATATCTGGAAAACAGATCAAGAAAAGAACATGGAATAATTGGACTAACTGAAAACTGTGACCAAGAAAAGAACTTTGATGCAATAATATAAGAAATAATCAGAGGCAGAGCCAAGATGGCAAAGAGGAGAGATGTCTTTTTTCTGAGCTCTCCCCAATGTCTCTCAAATTAACAGCAAATCAAGGCTCTGAACTAGTTTTGGAGTGAAAAAAAAAAAAAAAACTCACAAATATTTGTATTATAACAAATTTTCAGCAGAAGATAATTTGGAAAATCTTCAGAAAAGGTCTGGCTCAATCAGGTATATAAGGAGATGGGCCAAAGACAGACAACTGAGCACAGGTACCTAAGTGTAGGTAGTACAAAATCCTAGGGAGGTGTGGCATCCTGCATGCTAGGGAAAGTATTGGGAGGAACCTACAGCACCATTGGCTACTCTGTCTGGTTGCAAGCCAAAAGGTCAGCAGATTAGCTATAAGACATCCAACACAAATAAAAAAGCCAAATAGAGGACTCTTAGATCCCAGAATATTGTGGGAAGTGATGATAACCACCCAGCACAGTAAGTTAGTCAGCACTGACTTAGTACAGACACTCTTCCCTATAAAAGAACATTGGATAATCTCCCTTTTGCCCTAAAAACAGACCTAATTATTTCAAATGATCAAAAAAGCAAAAAGAACTCTGACCATAGATAGTTTTTTTAATGGAGAAAGAAAAGATCGGATTTCAAACCTGAGGACACTAAAAGCAGATCATCTCCAGAAGAAGCCCCAAAGGGTGATATGAATTGGTCCTCATTTCACAAAGCTCTCTTGGAAAAATTTTAAAAAGATCTTAAAAGGTATAAGAAAAATGGAGAAAGGAAATTAAAGTTTTACAAGAGTATTTGGAAAAGGAAACACAGAAATTATTTGAAGAAAACTCTTTACAAAATAGATTTATTGAAATGGAAAAAGCATATAGCTCTTTACAAAATAGACTTGACAAAATGGGGAAAAAAAAACAACTAACTCCGTGAAAAACAGAATTTGTGAAATGGAAAAAGAAAACAACTCCTTGAAAAACAGAATTGCTAAATAGAAAAAAAAATCCATAAAACAAAACAATTCATTTAAAAATTCAATTGGCCAAATACAAAAAGAGCTATAAAAAAGTAACTAATAAAATCACTAAATATTAGAACCAAATAAATTGAAATAAATGACTCAAGACATCAAGAATCAAACAAAACAAAACAAAAAAAATGAAAAAAAAAGTTGTAAAATTTCTCATTAGAACAACAACAGATGTAAGAAATAGGTCTAGGAGACACAATCTAAACATTATTAGACTTTCTGAAAACCATGATTTAAAAAAAAAAAAAAAAAAAAGAGCCTAGACATTACTCTTTTAAGAAATCATCAAGGAAACTGTCCTAATGCCCTAGAATCAGAAGGTAAAATAGCCATTGAAAGAACTCACCAATCACCTCCTGAAAGTGACCCCAAAGTGAAAACTCCAAGGAATATCACAGCTAAATTGCAGAATTTATTGGATCAAGGAAAAATTATTGCAAGTAGCCAGAAAGAAATGATTCAAGAACTGAGAAGCCACAATAAGGATTACACAAGACCTAGCAGCTTCCACCTTATGAAGGCCCAGGAATATGATATTGTGAAAGGCAAAGAAGATTGGATTTCAGCCAAGAATCAACTATCCAGCTAAATTGAGCATTATCATTCAGTGAAGATGAATATTCAATGATACAGGTAAATTTCATTTATGTCTAATGAAAAGACCAGAGCTGAACAAAAAATTGATTTCCAAATACAGAACTCAAAGAGAAGCATAAAAAGGTAAAAAGGAAAGAACTCTTGAGAACTATATCTTTGTTAGTTATGCACAGAGAGTGCAGATAAAATTTGATTTTACAGTGATAATATAAACAAACCTGATGTACAAAGGGGATTGTACTGTAAAAAGAGGAAATGGAGGTAAAATGAGGGAAATTACATCTTATGAAGGCAAAAAAGACCTGTTATAATTAAGGAAAAGAAGAAAGGGGGATGAACATTGTCTGGATTTTACTCTCATTAAATTTGGTTTTAAAAGCAAATATTAGACATATCTAATTTCACAAAGAAATTTGTCTCACCTTATAGGGAAGTGGAAGGGGAAAGTAGAAAGAAGGAGGGAGGCTAATATAAATGAAAACAAAAGTAGTAGGGAAAAGGTTTAACAAAAATTGAGGGGCTGTAAAGAGGGAGGGCTGTTTGAGGGAGGTAGTGGTCAAAAACAAGTGGTTCCTCCCACTGGGGAGGAGGGAAAGAGGGAAAGAAAATTAAAAATAAATAAATAAATAAAATAACTTGGAGTAAATAAGATGGTGGAAAATAATTTATTCATTTTAAGTGTGAATGTAAATGGGATAAACTCTGAGTAAAACAGAAGGAGATAGCAAAGAGATTAAAACCAGAATCTTACAATACGTTGTTTATAAGAAACACATTTAAAGCAGAGTGATACATACAGGTTAAAGATAAAAGGATGGAGCAGAATCTATTTTGCTTCAGATGGAGTTAAGAAAAGCAGGGACAGCATTCTTAAAATAAGATCAAGCAAAAGTAAAAATAGATTAATAAAAAAGAGATAAGGAAGAAAACTTGCTAAAAAGTTCCATAGATAATGAAGTAATGTCAATATTAAACATATATACAAATTCCTAGAGCAGAAGTTAAGAGAGCTGCAAGAAGAAATAGACAGCAAAACTATACTAGTGGGGGATCTCAACCTTGCTCTTTCAGAACTGGAAAAATCAAACCACAAAATAAATAATAAAGAAGTTAAGGAGTTAAATAGAATCATAGTAAAGTTAGGTATGACAGATCTTTGGAGAAAATTGAATGGAAGCAGAAAGGAATACATTTTTTTCTCTGCAGTTCATGCAACCTAAACAATAATTCATCATATATTAAGGCAGAACAACCTCAAAATCAAATGAAGAATGGAAGAAACAGCCAATGTTTTTTTTTTTTTCAGAAGAATATGCAAAAAAAAAAATTACATGCAATAAAAAGCCAGGGGGAAAAAGACCAAAAAATAATTAGAAACTAAATAATCTAATCTTAAAGAATGAACAAACATTTTCCATAAGTCTCTTATCAGTCTCCTGGCTCTGCCCTTTGAAGTGTTGGCCCATTTAGTTACCCCCAACTAAATAAGTCTTACCAGGTCTCTTCTCCCTTTCCCTCCCCCTGGGTTACCAAAGGAAGTCTGGGAGATTCCTACTCACAAACAGCACTCAAGCACTACAACTTCTTTGTTTCTTGTGTTTCCTATGACCCACACTGGGCACCATATGTTGCAATGTAGGATCATGCCTGCTCTGACTATAGTCTTCTTCTCCATTTGAAAGTTTGAAAGCCTCTATGACAGCTCATAAGATTTAACAGTTGCTATAATGTTGTTTGCACTCCCTAGCATGCGGGACTCAGCTATCTTAGCATGTGGACTTAGATAATAACTAATTCACAAACTTACTGACCATGCTGTGGGGGAAAAATAATCACATTTCTATAAAATAAAAAAGGGAATTATTAAGAGCCATGCCTAAGTGAAGGGACAGGTCAGTTCTCTAAGAACCTCCACAGCTATGAATCATAAATTTGAAGGAATTGCAAAACAGCCTTTGAAGATGTTCCTTGTAAATTGGGAATGAAATAAATTGGGGGCAAGAGAGATGAGGAGAGAGGTCAGAGAATGCATTTTTCATAAGCCTCTCATCAGTCTCCTGGCTTAGCCCTTTGCTGTGTTGGCCCACTTACTTACCCCAACTAAAAAAGTCTTACTTGATCTCTTCTCCCTTTCCTTCCCAGCATATTACTGCAGGAATTCTCGAGAGCATTCTACTCCTGAACAGCTCTTGGTTGCTGCTGTTTCTTTATTTCTTATGTTTCTTGTAATTCTTGTGCTCCATGTTGGGTACCACATGTGATATGGGAGCCAGCTACCTGCTAGTGGCTGCTGGAGGTCTAACATAGATCTGTAGAATGGATCTCTTCATGTGAGAGGATGATGATGACTGATACAAAGAAACTGAGAAGCAGTTGTGTTCTCTGACCTCTTCCCTCTTCCCTCTTGTCTCCAATTTATTTCATTCCCAATCCACAAAGAACATCTTTGTTAGTAAAGGCTGCTTTGCAAAGCCTTCAAATGTTATGACTCACAGCTGTGGAGGATCTCAGAGAATTGCCCTGCCCCATCACTTAGGCATAGTCCTTAACAACAATTAATTGCAATAATATATAAATTTTAAAAAAAGGCAGGGAAAGAAGGAGTCCTACAAAATTCCTTTTTATGACATAGATATGGTGGTAATACCTAAACCAGGTAGGATGAAAACAGAGAAAGAAAACTTTAGATCAATTTCCCTAATGAATATTTGTAATGTCTGGGCTAGCTCTCTGGTGGGCCTGGGGATCAGCCTGAGGTCTTAGGCTTAGTGAGAGTGAAGTGAAAAAGGCAGGACCAATCTCCACATGGCTGGTCAAAGATGAAGTCTGTTCTCTGGAGTCTCCATCCTGAAGTCTTCTCTGTGGCTTACACCACCATGGCCAAGAGAGCCCTCTGTCTCTGGGACTCCCTTAAATATCCCAGCATGACTACATTACCACACCACATGGGCAGCTGTAGAACATCACATCACCTCATTACCCTAAGTAAAGGCCAACTAGATTGACCACATCATTACATTACATTAATTATGTATTTAGAGAACCACCATCTCCCACCAAGTAGGTACTTAACTACAAGCACCCTGCTGTCCTAGATTCAAGTACACCCTTTCAGAGTCCCATCCCTCTACATCTCCCACTTTCTTGTTTTAGAACACAGGTGATCACACCCTCCCTGACTTCTCAGGGAGGAAAGTGAAAACACCAAAAAGAAATGGGGAGTCAAACTAGATATTAGCCAGTTTCCTCTGGGCTGAAGGGTACTTGAAACAGGTATACATAACTCTATCAGCATGAGAGGTATTACACAAGTCCATAGTAGTATAACTCAGGCTAGTAGTGATGGATCTCCCCACAGCTGGAGCAGGCTCAGTGTGGTGTAACAAACATGAATTGTACATGCAAGTAGTGATATAACAAACAATATGAATCAGTGTGATATTGAAATTGATTTCCAGAAGTCCTAGAAGGAGGGTATATAAATAACAATCACAAATATACCTACTTCAGCAGCCAAAAGATAGCCCTAACCCAATCTATTGTACATTAATTCATGTGTCAGAGAATTCAATGATCCTGCAGTAGTCCTGCAAAATCTTATCAACAATTTTTCATGTTCATGAGTCAATTGCCATAACTGCCATGCTCTTTCAGTGGTGGGCACAGTCATTGCTTCGAACCACCCAGTGTTTCTTGGGTCTTCTCCTTCATTTCAAGGGTCTTTTCCATCTCTCTCCAATGGACAAGACTAATACAGTTCATCAGCACCCATCTGATCCCTTCTCCTTCTGTAGAGATACAAACAAACCCTCTCCCCCAAGCAGTTAACTATCTGGTCCCTTCCATTCACTACTTTCAGGATCTCATCACATCACCTGGTGATTATCTAAAAATAGTGGAGCTGCTCGAATTTGACACTGCCCTTCTGGTGGGGTTATAAAACCTGTCTGCTGGAACCAGTACATCTTTATCAAAAATAAAAAAAAAAATTAATAGTGTAAAGAGCTAAATTTAAAAGTTTTCTATGGTTACCTGTGACTCCCCCTTTCTTTTGTTTTTGAAGGAGCATTTTGATGTCTCTGTTTTTCCTCTCTACTATTTCCTGTTCTTGAGGATTAAAAGGTATGCCAATGGGATGTAAAATCTGATGTTGTGCACAAAAGTGTGCAAAATGTTTAGAAGTATATGTACGTCCATTATCTCTTTTTATTGCTTGTGGCGCACCCATAATTGCAAAAACTTGCATAAGGAATTCAGTGACCACTTTGGCTGTCTCTTTGGCTGCTGGTATTGAAAAAGTGAATCCTGAAAAGGTGTTTACTACAACATGAATAAAAGACAGATGACCAAAAGATTTATAATGAGTCACATACATTTGCCAAATTTCATTGGGTCTCAAATCATGAGGGTTCTTCCCTGGAGAGAATGTAGGAGCATAGAAAGGCAAGCTGGAGAGATTTTTACTATGTTCCTAGCTTGCTCTTTTGTTATCCCAAATTGTAAGTGGAAAGCTTAAGCAGTCTGATGATATTTAGAATGAGATGCCGGGACTGCCTGAAATAAAGAAATTGGCTAATATAGTTAGGAGGAAATCTGCTTTTGAATTTCTATTAAAAATATGACCTAGAAGTCCACTATGTGAGTGGACATGCAAAATATTAATCTTACATGGATGCTTTCTCACTTGCTCTTGAAGTTCCTTAAAGAGCTGATATTTATTCAAAGCTACAAAATTTCAGTTGAGCTGTGGCAATTCTTTGTGCCACACCTACAGAATAGGCTAAATCAGATATTATATTTACATCTCCTGGATAATAAGTAAGAGCTAGGATAATTGCATACAATTCATTCTTCTGAGTGGACAGAAAGGAAGTTATGAGTTGCTCTATTTGTAGTTAAGTCATGAGAATATACAGCATAAATATTATGTTTGGACACATCTGTAAAGATAGCTATTCCTTTACGAGGAACTTAGAAACCTTTTATTCAAAAGTCCATCACCAATTATGTGATAGGTTATCTTTAATGGAGACCCATATATAAAATTTGGAACTGTGGCTAATAAAACTTGCCACTCTGGGATGGTTTCACAGCATAGATTAATTTGTGAACTGGTGTTAAAGAGTTATATCTTGTCAGGTCTTATCCTGAATAATTGTATTACTCGATTAATGGTCTTTAATAAAATTTAGTCACAAGCACTGGGAATAAGGCTTTGATCTGGTTGTGCTTGGAGGGTCCCCCACTCGATCATAGTCTCCTTGATGAAGGACTGCTGTGGGTGCCCGTTTTGTAGCAAAAACTCATATTTCCAAGAGCTTTTGAGTGACTCTTTCAACCACATTGGATAAAGCCAGTTCACCTTCTCTCAAAGCCTCTTGAGCTTCTTTTGTAAGCTGGCTTGGTGAGTCTAAAGTACTGTCTCCCCTTGAAATGTCATATAATGATTGTAATTAATAGGTAGTTAAATCTAATACTGGATGCATCTATTGGATATCTCCTATCAATTTCTGAAAGTCATTTAAGGTGTTTACCTTCTCTGTTCTTAAAAAAAGTTTTTTGTACTATAAGCACCTTAGGATATATTTCATATCCTAAATATTGAAAAGGAGCATGCCTTTGAATTTTTCTGGGGCTACATACAATTTATAGTTCCTTAGTGTTTCTATGGTCTTTTGTAGACATGCTTCTAAGATTTGCTCTTCAGGTACATACTCCAATATATCATCCATGTAATGTAATAACATAACATTTGGAAATGCTTTTCTTACTGGAGTAAGAAGAGCAGCAACATACATTTGACACATAATAGGGCTGTTTTTCATTCTCTGTGGCAAAACTGTCCATTCCTACATTTTTAAGGGAGTGGGACATGGCACTCAACTTGATTTGACTGGCTATGTCCTCCAGCTGTGTTGTAGGTCCTATGCCCTCCTTCTTCTTTCTCCTCACACAACCTTGTTGGGTTTTGCTTATGGTACTCAAGATCTAATTCTCCATATCTTTCAGCTGCTTTATCAGTACCCTCCTCTTCCTGCTTTTTCTGCTTTTTCCTAATTCTAAAACTTATATAATTCCTTAAAGTCAACTCTATTATATTGTATATATAGAATGTTTCTTCAGGAATTGAATCAGGACCATTGTTTTCATAATATTCAAATAGTTGCTCTCCCACTAGTTTCCACTTATCTGGTTCTAATCCTTCTTCCTTAGAGAATGGTATAATAATGTTTCTTCCTTAGAGTATGGTAATGTTTCTAAAAGTCCAAGGATCTGATATGGACTTACTAACAAACCAGGGCTCTTCATTAACTTAACTATGCTTTCTTCCCATTTCCATTGGGGTTGAGAAGATTCTTTTTATTGGTATTTGCCCCATTTCAGCTAAAAAACAAAAATGACTAGTTTATCCCTTATCAAAATTTCCTGGTTGGCTATTTTTATGCTCACCCTATTTCTGGGTCACAGGGACTTCTCCAATGAACTTACAATCACATCAGTCCAGCTGAGTGCAGGTCCTTAGTGCACATTGGGTGCCAATATGTAATGTCTGGGCTAGCTCTCTGGTAGGCCTCAGGATCAGCCCGAGGCCTTCGGATTAGTGGGGAAGTGAATGAAGTGAAGAAGACAGGACAGTCTTCCCATGGCTGGTCAAAGATGGAAACTGTTCTCTGGAGTCTTGAGCCTAAAGTCTTCTATGTGGCTGAGATCGCTGCCTCTGAGAGAACCCTCTGTGTCTGGGACTCTCTTAAATGTCCTAGCAGGACTATGTTACCACACCACACAGGGCATGGACAGCTGTAGAAAGTCACATCACCACATTACTCTAAGTATAGACCAACTAGATTGACCACATCATTATATGACATCAATATGTGCTTAGAGAACCAACATTTCCAACTAAGTAGGTACTTAACTACAAGCACCTTGCTTTCTTAGATTTAAGTATATCCTTTTAGAGTTCCTATCCCCCCACAAATATTGATGCAAAAATCTTAAATAAATATTAGGATGAGATTCAAGAAAGTCATCCCTAGGATAATACACTATGACCAAGTAGAAGTTATACTAGAAATTCAGGGCGGTTCATATTAGGAAAACTATTAGCATAAGTGACTATATCAATAACCAAACTAACAAAAATCTTCTGATTATCTCAATAGATGCAAAAAGCATTATGTAGATGGCTGCAAATAATGGGGGAATTCTGAGTAAGGTATGACCCTTCAGCCTAGAGGGAACCTGCTAACAGTGTTTTGTTTGGCTTCCCATCTTCCCTAAGAGTTCTTACCCTTTCTAAGAAGTCAAGGAGGACATGACCACCTGTGTTCTACTTGAAGCAAGAGATACTTACAGTAAAGAGAGGCTTTTACATATCAATAACAGGGTGCTTACAATTAGCACATGCACAGTGTCCTGTAGTGATATAATCATACTAAGGTATTTAGGGGCTGAGAAGACTTGAAATAAATGGACTCCATCTTTGACCATCCTTGTGGGTCTTGTGCCTTTTTCACTCTTCCACTAAGACCAAAGACTTGGGCTGGTTCCAAGGTCCTCAAGAGAGTTAGTCTGGATGGCATGTTTTGGCACCCCAGCATTGGGGCTCTAGAAAGCATAGTATATTTTGGCACCCCAATTTAGGGGCTCTGGAAAGCACACTACATTTTGGTGCCTAAATGTGGGGCCCTAGATGTGAGGCCCTAGTCATGAGGCCTTACATACAGCAGCTCAACTGATGCAATCAGTGAGTTCAGTAGAGAAATCCCCATGACCAGAAATAGGGTAAGTATAAACATAGGCAACTGGGAAGATTTGGTAAAGGTTAATACTAGTCACTTTTCTTTCTCAGCTGAAATAAGGTAGATAGTAAGAAATGAGCCTCCCTCCCGAAGGAATTATGAAAGGGACTTAGGTTAACAGAGAAGCAAGTTTTGTTAGTAACTCAGAAGCAGATCAATGAGTTCTCAGAAGGGCATGTTTCCTTGGCTCTTTAAGAAAGGGAGATTAGAGCAAGAGAGGTGGAAGTTAGTGGGAGAACTAACTGAATACAAGGGTTAAATTTGGTTTCAAGAAACACCACAAGTTTTAAAAGTAGGAAAGATTTTAACTTGGATGGCCAAACAAGGAAGTAGCAGGAGAGAAACAAGCAAAGGGTTGATGGCTGTAGCCTCAGAGGGAACAGCATGTGGAACATAGTTAAGGAAGTGTTTTTTTTTGTTTGTTTTTTTTTGTTTGTTTGTTTGTTTTTGTTTGTTTTTTTTCTTTTTGTATTTTACTGATTTAAATAGCTTGTTATTGCTATATGAGATTTGTAGGGCATGCCAGTTGGGCAGGAAAAGAGTTAAGGTTAGTTGGGCATAAAAGGAATTAAGTACCTTAAGTACCTTTCTGGTGAGCTTGCTTTTCACTTTCAATGCTCAGCTTCACTTATACTTACACCAGAGCATGCACCCTTAGGATATTTCTCATCTCTAGATCCTCCTCCCCCAACTTTGCCTTCCTGGGTTGGAGGAGGAGGAGTGGGAGGGACAATGATACCATCACCTCTACATATGCTGCAGTTTTGCTCACCCCCTACATTCTTATTACAAGAGTCAGGGCTGGCTCCAGGACCCCAGGCAAAAAACACTTGGGGCATGATGGCAGTCACTGTTACACCCAGAGAGTCTTTAAAAGTTCAGAACTCCAACATGATCAGTTAGCAACCTGATGGGGGAAGGGAATGGCAATTAGGGAGAATAGAGCTGTATATGGCTGGGACAACTGAGATGCCCATGGAGAGCCTGTCCATGTCGAGCCTATAGATCCCTCTCCTCCACACACTGTAGGCTTGACCATTTCACCTCCTCAGAGTGCTTACAAAACAGTGTATATCCAAACACTGATGTGGGAAACTGGGAAATATATAACTAATGTCTCAATCACCATTATAGGTGTGATCTATCACCCAGGAAAAGTAGTACCATCAAGCTTCCTGATACACACTCCTTAAATGTAATTTGGTGATATTTATCCAGATTTTGGCTCCCAACAACAGAATCCAGGAATATTCTGGACTGCAGCTGTTATAGCTGACTATCCTAGACTCACCATCTATGTAAATGGCATACCATTGAAAGGGTTGGTAGACATGGGTGCAGATCATATAGTCATTTGAGGAGCCATTGGCCCAGTCATTAGCCAAAGATTATGGCAAACACCCATATGTCTGGTATAGGAGGATCAATAGTTGCTAAATTTAGTGCTACCCCTTTGAGATAGAAATTTGAAGAAAAAATAGGAGGTTTTACTCTTTTTGTAGTAAAAAAAATCCCCATCAATCTGTGAGGAAGAGATTATTTCCATTCTATCACTCTGGATAAGGAGGATATGAAAAGATTTTCCTTTTCAGGGCCCAGCCTTAATTTAGATGAGCCTTATAAAAGATTTGAATGGACAGTTTTGCCACAAGGAATGAAAAACAGCCCTACTATGTTTCAAATGTATGTGGCCACTGCTCTTATTTCAGTAATAAAAGTATTTCCAAATGTTATGTTATTACATTACATGGATGATATCTTGGGGTGTGCACCTGAGGAGCAAATCTTAGAAGCATGTCTACAAAAGACTATAGGAACACTAAGGAACTATTAATTGTATGTAGCCCTTGAAAAAGTTCAAAGGTATTTTTAAATATTTTATATTAATATTTTTAATATTAAGGATATGAAATATATCCTCAGGTGCTTACAATACAAAAAATTTCTTTAAGAATAGAGAAGTTAAACACCTTAAATGACTTTCAAAAATTGATAGGAGATATCCAATGCATGCATTCAATGTTAGACTTAATTACCTATCAATTACAACCATTGTATTACATTTTAAGGGGAGACAATGCTTTAGACTCACCAAGCCAGGTTACAAAAGAAGCTCAAGAGGCTTTGAGAGAAGGTGAACTGGCTTTATCCATGTGGTTGAAAGAGTCACTCAAAAACTCTTGGAAATATGAGTTTTTGCTACAAAAGGGGCACCCACAGCAGTCCTTCATCAAGGAGACTATGATCGAGTGGGGGACCCTCTAAGCACAACCAGATCAAAGCCTTACTCCTTACCCAGTGCTTGTGGCTAGAATCTTATTAAAAGCCATTAAGTAACTAATATAATTATATGGGATAAGACCTGACAAGATATATATCTTTTATACCAATACACAGATTAATATATGCTGTGAAACCATCCCAGAATGGCAAATTTTATTGGCCACAGCTCCAAACTTTACAAACATGCCTTCATTAAAGATAACCAGACTATTACCTAATTGGCAATAGATTTTTGAAGAAAAGGTTTCTAAGGTTCCTCTTAAAGGACCAAGCATCTTTACAGATGTGTCCAAACACAACATTTGCGCTGTATACTCTTATGACTTAACTATAAAGAGAATAGTCAGAACTCCTTTTCAGGCCACTCAGAAGAATGAATTGTCCAGATGATGTGGAGAGATCTAGAAAGTGGTGAATGGAAGGGACCAGATAGATTAACTGTCTGGGGGAGAGGTTTTACTTATATATCTACAGATGGAGAAGGAATCAGATGGGTGCCAACAAGCTGTATCCACCTTGTTCATCAGAAACAGAAAAGAGCAGACCCTTGAAACAAAGGAGAGGATCCAAGAAACATTGGGTGGTTCCATCTTTGACTATATGTGCCACTGAAAGAGCATGACAGTTAACCCTATGTGTGTGGCAATTGACTCATGAATATCAAAAACCATTAATAAGACTTTTGCAGATTTCAAAACCTGTAGGAATCATTGGATTCCCTGACACATGAAGTAATGGACAATAGATTGGTTTTTGGACTACTTTTTGACTGCTGAAGGAGGTGTATGCATGATTGTTATTTATGTACCCTCTTTCTAGAACTCATGGAAATATTTTATAATACCACGTTGATTCATCGTGTTTGTTATATCACTACTAGCCTGTGTTAAATTACTACTTGCATCGTGTAATACCTTCCATGCTGATGGATATATCAATGTTTCAACTAAAACAAAGAAAGCAAGAGATGTAGAGAACCAAAGATAGTGGGGGAACTCAGATAAGACCCTTCAGCCCAGAAGGAAACTTCTGACAATGTCTGGTTTGGCTCCCCATCTCCCCTCAGGGCTCTCACCCTTTCTGAAAAGTCTTGGAGAATGTGACTAATTGTGTTCTACTTGAAGCAAGTGATACTTACAATAAAGAGAGGCATTAACATATCAATAGCAGAGTGCTTAAAGTTAGCACTTGCACAATGTGCTATGGTGATATAATGCCTCTATAGTTAACACTTGCTCAGTGTGATATGGTGATGTATTGGTTCTCTAGTTGGCACATGATTAGTATGCTGTGTAACCATACTAAGGTATTTAAAGGCTGAGAGGACTTAAAATAAATGGGTTCCATCTTTGACCATCCAATATGGATGGTATATTTTGGTACATAGCATGGGGGCTCTAGAAAGCACACTACAACACTTGATAAAATGCAACATCCATTCATATTAAAAATATTAGAAAGTATAAAAATAAATGGAATTTTCCTTAAAATGATCAGTAGCATTTATTTAAAACAATCAGCAAGCATCAAATGTAATGGGAACAAACTAGAACCTTTCCCAATAAGAGCAGGGGTGAAGCAAGGTGGCTCACTATCACCCTTAGTATTCAATATTGTATTAGAAATGTTAGCTTCGACAATAAGAGATTAAAAAAAGATTAAAGGAATTACAGTGAGTAATGAGGAAACCAAATTCTCACTCTTAGAAAACCCTAGAGAATCAATTAAAACCTACTAGAAACAATTCACAATGTTTGCAAATTTGCAGGATACAATATAAATCCACATAAATAATCAGCATATATATGTATATATGCTGATTATTTATATGTATATATATATATATATATTACATATTATATAATTTACACATATATAATGCATAAAATATATTAGCCAAGAAAGTCTAGCAATAACAGATAAAAAGAGAAATTCCAATTAAAGTAACTTGATAAAACAAAATAGTTTGGAGTCTATCTGCCAAGGCAAAGTCAGAAACTATATGAACACAACTACAAACACTTTCCACACAAATAAAATGATACCTAATCAATTGAAAAAATATCGGGTTTTCATGGATAGGCCAAATGAATATAATAAAAATGGCAATACTACTTAAATTAATCTGCTAATTTAATGGCATATCAATCAAACTCCCAAAAAATAATTTCACTGATCTAAAAAAAAAAATAATAGCAAAGTTCATCTCAAAGAACAAAAATTCAAGAATTTCAGTGGAATTAATAAAAAAAAAAAAAAATCCAATTAAGGTGGCCTGGAAGTGCTAGATCTGAAACTATATTATAAAACAGTGGTTATCAAAACTATTTGGTACTGATTAAAAAAAATAAAATACTTGATCAGTGTAACAGGTTAGGTTCACAGGATACCTGGTTTTATGTATCAGCACCATATCTGTGTCACAAAAGTTTTGTAGGATTCCTTCTCTTCCTGTTTTTTTTAATAGTTTATATAGTATTGGAATTAATTTTTCTTTAAATGTTACGTAGAATTCCCATATAAATCCATCTAATCCTGGAGATTTTTTCTTAGGGACTTGATTAATAGCTTGTTCTATTTCTTTTTCTAAAAATACATATGGATCCAAACATTCTGGAAAGCAATTTGGAACTATACTAAAAAAGTTGTCAAACTGTGCATACCCTTTGATCTAGCAGTATTACTACTGGGCTTATATTCCAAAGAGATATTAAAGAAGGGAAAGGGACCCACATATGCAAATATGTTTATGGAAGCCCTTTTTGTAGTGGCAAGAAACTGAAAAACTGAGTGGATGTGTATCACTTTGAAAATGGCTGAATAAGTTATGGTATATTAGTGTTATAGAATATTATTGCTCTATAAGAAACAATAAGCAAGATGATTTCAGAGAGGCCTGGAGAGACTTACATGAATTGATGTTAATTGAAATGAGTAGACTAGGAGATCATTGTGCACAGCAAAAGCAATATTATACAAATGGATGTGGCTCTTCTCAACAATGAGATGATTAAGGCCAGTTCCAATAATCTTGTGATAATGAGAGCCATCTGCATCCAGAGACAGAACTGTGAGAAGTGAGAGTGGATCACAACATAGCATTTTCACTTTTTTTTTTTTGTTTTTGTTTGATTAAATTTTATTTTCTTTTTCATTTTGTTTCCTTTTTGATCTGATTTTTTTTGTGCAGTTACATTATATATATATACATATATATATATGTATATATATATATATGTACATATATATATATATATATATATATATATATATATATATATATATATTTATTTATTTATTTATTTATACTTATTTTGCATTTACATATGTTTTGACCAGCTTTAAAATATATTGGATTACTTGCCATCTAGGAGAGAGGGTTAGGGGAAGAGAGGGAACCTGGAACACAGTGTTTTTCAAGGGTCAGTGTTGAAAAATTACCCTTGCATATGTATGAAAATAAAAATTTTCAACAAAAAAATAAAAATAAAGAAATAATCAAAGAAAATGTTCTGAAGTGATAGTGATGAGAATTAGGTAAGTGGTAACCCCTTTTGGTTTGGTGCAAGGATACATAGTTAAATGCAGTTTAGTGATGGTGCTGATAAAAAAAAAGTTTATTGTAAGAGTTTGGAAGTAACGGTAAAGGTAGAAAGATGCCAGGGCCAGAGCTGGTCGCCGAGCGGACAAGAACCCTTAAATGGCCGGAAGGATACCATGTTTGGGGCTCCTACAAAGAGTGGGCTCCAGGGTTCACCTTTTTATAATCTTGAAGGTGGGTGGAGTCCCAGGCTCCTGGCTGGTTCAGCCAGGGTTAGCATTGAATAGAATTCAATGGGTTTTTAGATAAGGAAGAAGCTGTTTATGGGGGTTAGGGAAACCTGAGCTGATAGTAGAGGGCTGAGAAAGCCCAAGTTAGCTCAGATCCAGTGGGTGCTGGGAAAGCCAGGATATCATTGGAATTCAAAAGGGTGCTTTTAAAGTGACCTCAACCCACATCAATAGGACACAAAGAAAGGAAAAGAGAAAATAAAATAAAATCCACTAATCATCACCTCAAAAAGGTGCTACAAGGAAACACTTAGAAATATTATTGCTAAATTTTGAAACTTCCAGATCAAAGAGAAAGTTTTGCAAGTAACAAAAAGGAATGCCAATATGCTAGAGATATATTTAGAATTATAAGAAATTCATCAGCAATTACAGTAACAGACTGAAGTTTGTTTTTCTTTGTTGTTTTTTTTGTTTGTTTGTTTGTTTGTTTATTTGTTTGTTTTGGGGGGTTTATTTTACACTAGATTGGGAAATATCTAATGAAATAAATATATTAAAAGAAAAATCATTCTTTTCCCATTGTTTCAGAAAGTTCAGATAAATTTATGGAATAAATGTTTATCCTTCTATAATTTTATTTTAAGTGCAAAGTATTGAACATTAGTATTCAAGTTGTTGTCTTATTATATGGGCAGCTAGATGGCATAGTGAATAGAGTTCTAGCCTTCAACGTCAGGAAGACTCAAAACTCATGAGTTTAAATCTAGCCTCAGATACTTAGGTATTTTATTATCACTCTTATTATTGTTGTTAGCAGAATAGAATAGGAAAAAGCAAAAGAGAATAGAAAAGAAAAGAATAAAATAGGGAATAGAAGTAATAACCTTAGTAACTTAGAGCACTGAGAAGAGCAGAAAATCAAAGCTAGCACTTGAACCCAGATATTACCAATTGCAAAGACAAGCCTCTAGCAACTAAATCATGTAGCTTCTATTATTTAATGTAGTAATTATTATGATAATTATGACATTATGTATTATTATAAGATTATATAAAATAAGAATAACTTAACAATATAGATCAATTAAAGTACAGATCAAATGAAGTACTTTGAGTCAGCATTTGTTGATTAACCTCATGGGAAGACAGGAATATCATGATTTACTTTACATTCAGATGAGTTCCACAAGCTAAAATTTTGAAATCTACAAATGATGTCCACTAATTTAAAGAATTTGTATATATTCCTTCAAAGGAAAACTAATAGCAGGGGAGGAAAGCATACACAATCTACATAGAATATAGTATAATAGATGTTTGATTCAGTCTTCAATTTTTCTGCAGTTGAAAAGAATCCTGACCTTACACTTTAAATGATGATGGCACTTCACTATGGACTACAATGCCTTGGGATGAATTCCACATGAGTTTTTCTCCTTACTCTCTAATAAGTGACACACTTGTGTCATTATATTTGAGGTGAAGCAGATGCCTCTGTCAGACTTTATTCACACAGGCAATCCCCAGTGGCAAAACATCTGATTAACTAACAAAGTCAGAGTATTTAACAGCTTTATCACTGAGACTTAGAAGTATTCAGCCCATTTAGTGAAGGAATATGTCATGGTAATGCTTCCCTCCTTCTGACTATCCCCAAGCCTTTAGTCCAGGAGCCATTAATTAGGACTCAAATAGATATTAAATTATATGAATATAATTTAAACGAATAAAAATATAAAAAGACATATACACTAAATAGTACAAATTATTGATGATAACTAATTTCCCCTATCTATATATTCTATTTTGTTAATAACTAAAACTTATGTTCCCTTTCACTCATATCTCCCCCCAAAAAACCAAACCAAAACAAAACATCATTACCAAAAAAATTAAAAACAAAAAAAAACCAAAACACACCACTCGTATGTCCTAAAATAGTTAGTTTTTTTTTTTGTTTGTTTGTTTGTTTGTTTGTTTGTTTCTTATTTCTATTTAATAGAAATTTAGTGGACAGTCTATAATTATCATCTATTAGCCCAAATTGTTTTCCTCTTTTCTCTAGTTTATGAATACAAAAATGAGTTTGTATTTTGTACAATTTGTGTTCTTCCAACAATCCAAGACTATAACTTTTTTTTTAATTTTAAAATTAGACTCTTTTTTTAATTAAACCCTTTTATAGGCACATTGATTGATTTTGAATATTTGAGTTTTGTATCACACATAGAAATAGAAACTGAAAAATATTGGTATATGTGGTGTACCCTCTCAATATAAAATCCTTGAGGAAAGAGACTATGTCATTTTCTCTTTGTATCACTAATACCTAGCACATTGCCTAGCATACTCCAAAAATACTGGGTTAAAATGAATTTAAAATTTACAATGGGTGAGAAACCAATTCACTGTGCTAGGTGATGAATTCAATAACTATTGGCATGATTGACTTTTTAAAGTACCTAAGTGATTAATGGGAATGGGATTAAGAGGGAGGGAAAAGGTGGGGGAGGAGAAGATAAAGGAAGGATCCCTGAAGGGGGAAGATTAAGTAATAGCAAGGCAAGTTAAGGAGTAGAATCAAAGTGGAAGAGTTAACAAGGATAGGAAATAAACCTTATTCACAAATATAACAAGGACAAGGAATAGAATACATTAGAAAAAAAAGTAGGGCTAGTAATCATTGATCTCAGACAAAGTCAAATTTAAATATTCAATCAAGAAAGAAGCTACATCATATGTCAGCCATATTAATATTGTTTTAGATCCATGTTTACATATGTGTAAATGTCTATGTGCATATATATGCATTCATATGTATATGTGTAAACATAAGTGTATATATTTGTGTATATAAATATATGTATGTGCATAGGTATGGGTGTAGGCATGACTATATATATATATATATATATATATACACACACACATATTTACATATATAGTATGTACATAAATATGTGTGAATGTGTATGCATCTATACACATATGTATATTATATACAAAGATATATGTGAGTATGTGTATGTATACATTCATGTATACACATATATGTATATATGTGTACATAAACATGTGTGGATATGTATGTGTGTATATCATGCTTAACTGTAGCTTATTTAGGGAGGTCAAAGGATGAAAGGGGATAAAAAAAAAATAAAGTAAAAAATGCTAGTGAAGATTAAAAAAAAAAAAAAAAAAAACCTAAAAGGAAGAAAACTAAAAATGGACAGCTATGAATATATAATACCTTCTATTATTATATGTGCTTTTTTGAAATGGAAATTTATTTATTTTGTATTTTGAAGCCTCCTTGATGCTCTGCTGTGCACATGACAATATTTTGTTTTATTTTGTCTTTTGATTATCTTTTTCTGTCTTTTGTTTTCTTTTTTTTTTTCTTACTTTGTATTTAGTCTAACAAAATAGCTGCATAAGAACCTAATCAAAATGAAACCAAATTTATAGATTTCTATAAACATACAAAGTAGAATCTATGGCATTTTGAATACTAGGGAATGTTTAAGCTTCAAGGTAAAATAAAAGTAGAAAATTTATTTGGGGGATATTTATAAATAATTTTACTTTATCCCTTTAAGCAAACATAGTACTATAATCCTTAAGTCTAATTAAGTTTCATTATAAAATATTTTACTGTTTTCATAAGCCTACTGCAACCTACCAGTATTTACAAGAATACAACTTTTCCTTAAATCATAACCACAAAATCTTGATTGGGCTTCTGCCCTGAGATGCAAATATACAATAAAAATTATTCAGCAATATGTATCTATACAAGTATTTATGTATATATATATATATATATGTTTGTGTGTATGTATATGTGTTTATATACATATTTTTGAATACACACACATATGTATACTTATAAGTGAAAATCAACTTAATTACAATTTGTTCCAGTGGAATGAAAAATAATTGTTCATTACATTCCAACTATATATACTTTCCAACTACAAAAAATCTGAAGGTAATACAGTAAGGAATTCTTTGATATAACCTTATCTCTCCCCGTGATGACATTTTTTTTCCTATAAACTTCCTACAGCAACTAAAGGCTATAAGCAATATGAAATGTTTACAAAGATATCATTAAGCATGTTTCTCACAGATAGATACGTTAGGAATATTTAATGGAACAGAGCCTATACTGAAATGTGAACACCAAAAGGCCATGTTTTGTCAAACTATATTTTAATGGATAAAGATGTCTGCAAAATTCTTAGCTTGCTATAAACAGCAAGTTTATTTCACTCATAAAAATTTGCTATAAGGAAGATAAATGTGTAAAGGTTATAATATTAAATGGTCAGTTTATCCAGAGACTAAAAAATAGGAATGTTTCATAAAATAATCTTAGCCATTTTAAATAATGATCATGTACTGTTACATTATTACTTTACTTCTTTGTAAATATCTTGAATTTTCTCAGGAGAATTCTATTAATATTTAGAAGGAGAAATTACAGGACCAATAAAAGCAAAGCTATCTTCATAGTAATAAAATCAGTGCTTTATTGTTTCAATAAGGACCAAATAAAGAAATGCTATCAGTGATTACAGAAAGCTGCCATCATGCAATGAATCATGCTGTGTTTATTTTTATTTTATTATTTGTTGTTTGAAGGGAGACTGCTCTCCTTAGCCAGTGTTCAGGGTGCTCTTAGAAATGGTTCAATGCCCCTCCAGTGGCTTAATTATCAATTGTTAATAAGTAATACTCTTGTGGCAGAAAATGGGACTTCAATTTACACAGATAATTTTAAAATGGACTTATTCCAGAAGGAAACAGTTATATCTGTGCTAAAATGAGATATCACTCATGAAAAGAGATTAAATGCACTTGTTACTTCTTAGTAAACTTTCAACCATTTTGCCAAAAAGAAGGCAAATGGTCAACTGAATCACACTATCAGTTTGCCTTCAGAATATCATGGTTATTTAAGATTTCAACATTGTTTTTGTTTGCTTTTCTGTCTTATTCAGAATAATACATATACATACATATACATGTGTGTGTGTGTGTAAACATTTAGTTAGTAATAGTAAAACCACCCACCCCAAAGCTGGAAAACTGATGTTACTATATAAGTTACATTCAAAAGTAGAGTTGTCCAATGGACTTTGGCTTTGGGAGATAAGAGGGCTGGGTTCTACTTCTGGCTTTGTCATATAACCACACAAGCTACTTAACTTTCCTAGGCCTCATGTCCTTTTTTCTGGACTTTAAGAGGATGGACTTAGGCAAGCTCTCTAAAGTCCCCAAATTCTGGGATCCTTCAGATGGGCACACATTGATCCTTGACATACTAACAAGACTAGACAGGATCTAAAACCGTGTGAAACATTACCAGAACTGTTCATGACATAGCTACAAAGGATTTTTTTTTCTTTTCAATCAACCTGAGCACCCATCATTCAGTATTGTTTTGTTTCTGTAGGAGAGAAGCAAACATCATTTTGCATAATATTTTGACCACCTAATCCAGTTCTCAAGTTTTTGTTTTTTTGTTTTTCTTTTTTTAAAATAGACCCTCTATATACATAGGGCCAGATCTTAAAGCCCCTTCTCTAGGACTAATTCTCTCTTCATTATTAAAGATTTTATGTACCCAGAATGTTTCCTGACCCCATTAATTCCTTGTGAATGCTGGAGAAAACTAGGAGGCATTTTAAGTTTTTCCAGATCCTGAATCCAATGAAAACAACCTTTTGGGTTACCACACCCAGAATTTGTGATGGGTCCATCAAGCTTATGTATTGGAATGCCTTATATTTTGGTTTCACTCAAATTTTATTGAACAATTATAGCTACTCATATCTACCTACTATATCTTACTTTCAAGTTGCCCACTTAGCAATTTTGCTTAACTGTACACAAGTGGATTGTGTCTGGGTACCCTTTTCTAAAACCTATGTAATAGAAATGTTTCAGAGTATTGACAGGAGAGAGTTATACTATCTTTCTGGCTCACTCTCTTCTACCAATAGCCTAATACATTTCAGGCTAAAATTATTTAAGATTTTGGGGTTTAATCTCATGAACAACAACAAAGATAACTCCCAAATCAGTATGTCATGTTTAAATTTTTCTTCTTAACTCTAGGCCTGTATTTCAACTTATTTGTTGAACATTTCTACATAGATATCATTGATATTTTTTTCAGTCATTTCAGTCTTGTCTGATCTTTCATGACCACATTTAGCATTTTTTGGGAAAGTTAATGAAGTGATTTACCATTTCCTTCTGTAGATTATTTATAAATGAAGAAGGCAAACAAAAATCAGTGCCTTGCTTGCCTTAATGGCATCTCACACATATAGTATTATCTGAACTTGGATTTAAAGTCAAGTCTTCCTAGATCCAGAGTCAATAACAGACCCACTATGCCACCTAACTTCTTGAACATCTTATAGGCATCTCCAATTCAATATATTCCAAGTAGAACTTTTTTACATTTCATATTTCCAATATGTTGCTCTGCCAAACTTTCCATTTTTTGTTGTTAGGATCATTGTATTTCTGGTCATTCATGTTTACAATATAAGATTTGTTCTTTATTCTTCTGCCTCTCTTTATCCTGAGTCAGTTTCTAAGAATTATTAGTACAGCCTCACATTTCTTGTGCTTATATCTGCTCTCTATTTTCACACTTTGTCCTTTAGTTCATGACTTTTCACTGAGGTAACAGAAATAGTTTCCTAATTGTTCTCTCTGCCTAAAGTCCATCCTTAACACTATTGTCAAATAAATATTTCTATAACACATATACCATGATGCCACTCCTTACTTACTTTTCTGTACCACTTTCCCAGCTAAATTGTTTATTCATCCATCATTCATCCAATTGTTTCTCAATTACATTTAATCCATTCCTGAGAATTCTCTCCAATTCTACAGTCTTTTTATCTTTTAGTTATTTTTGGAGCATCCTTTTTCCCTCAGAAGAGTTCTAATTTCTTTTTTGTCAACATTTGTGCTCAATATAAAGCATACTCTTAAGGCTTCACTTGGCCACTATTTGTCAAGCTGTGGAGAGAAAGGATGGGCAAAGAATCAGAAGAAACATTAAGCCCAGACTACGTACCATAATTAGAAAGCATTCAAAGAAAACAAGCTGACCATAAAAGCTCATAGGAGTGCAAAATACTAATTGTTTTAAGGTTGTACAAGACTGTATTATGCCTGATATAAGACATAAATGTCTCCATCTGCAAAGCTTGACGAAGACAATTGCAATATATTAGCAATCTGAGGCAGAAAACTTCACCCCCTTTCTAAGGGCTGCAATCACTATCCTACAGCTGCCCCATTGCCTTCTCTCCAGGAGCCTGGTACCCATTTGTTCATTCTTTTTACATTGGTGTCTTTTGAAGGATGCCATATAAAATAACTATTTAAGAAAATAATTATCATTATTATACTCTTCAAAAGAGATCAAAATGCTTCTTATATATCGAATCATTCAATCTAACAGAATCCCTGCGGGGTAGACAGAAAGGACAATGGAAATTCAGAACAAAATTACATTGATTAAGCCTCTCAAATTGGGGGATTAGCATGCTTTTGCTATATGACTTTTTAGATTCAGCTGTAATGAATTCCTATGAAAAACCATTCCTAATTACCATATTTATTAACATTGCATTTGCCCTCCAATGCAATCTCCTCCCTCTTTTAGAACAAGAAGGTTTCAAGAGTTTGAGTACTATAATTATCCAATTTTGCTTTACAATGGGTACTTTCTGAGATGGGAATCAATGAGGACTTAGTGCAATCAGCATTTAGTTATTGCCTAAGCTACCCTCTTCTTATTTCTTCCAGAGCCTGAAATTCCAAACCCAATTCAAGGTTCAACTCAAGTGTCAACTCCTATAAATGGCCTTTGCTTGGTCCCTTAGTCATCAGTGTTTCTTCACTACCAAAGTACTTTGGTATTTATTCAGTATTTATTTATCTGCATTACAATATCTGCATGGTTTTCTTGATAGCTTCATGAGAGCAAGAATAGTTTCATTAATTATCCTGGAATCCCAACAGTGCCTTGCATGCACTATGCATTTGATAAATGTGTTTGGTGTGGAATTAAATTGAACTGAATATCTAGCAGTGACTTTCTCCTCATCCAATGCCTTTGTTCAGTGATATTTATTTGTATATAGTGGTGTCCATACATTTAAACTGATCAAACTAGAAAACACAATGCAAATCTATGTATCTGGAACAAATATCAAGATCATAGATTTTATAGGTAGTTGGTAACATAGTGATTATAAAGTCTTAGAATTGTTTTTAATAATGAAGACCTGAATTTAAATTCTACTGAATACACTTAGTAGTTGTGTGACACAAAAGCAAATAATGCAATCTTTGCTGCCTCAGTTTATTTATTTGCAAAATGGCTAAAATAACATCATCTACCTTCCAAGGTTTTTGCATGGATAAAATAAAGTATTATTTCAAAGTTCTTAAAGCATCTTTCAGCAATATGTAAAATCTATTATTATTGTAGCTAGTATTCCTTAGTAAAAAGTTTGGTATTTTCCACATGCAGATTAATATCCCTTCTTTCTCTTAGTTTCCATTCCAAAGCTACTTAGAATAATAAAACTTTGATTTTAAATCTTTACCCTTCTGAATTAACATTCAATTAGATGTGTTATTACTATTAATATTACCAATAATCATAGCTATCATTTCTACAATACTTATAACGTTAAAAAATTTACATATATTATTGCATTTGCCCCTCACAAAAAATATTATTCTATTTAATAGAACAGGAAATTGAGTTAAGGAGAATTTAAGTGACTTGTCCAAGATCACATGGGTAGTATTCCAACACAAATCTTCTTGACACCAAATTTAGTGCCCAATCCACTATGCCAATAAGCCTATATTAATTTATTAGACTGAATTGTAAAAATGGAAGTTTACTGAACATTGTTATCTTCATATATTACAGCTGATGCTCACATCATTCTCTTTGTATTATTTCATTATAAATTCCCAGTGATCAAAATCTACAACTTATTTATTTGTTGTCTTTCCTTCATCATCTAACTCAAAATGTTGCATGTATTAAGTATTTTATGAATAGTTGGAGAAAGAATGGAGGGAGTAAGAAAAGAAGGAAGGGAAGAATAAGAAGAAGGAAAAATGGAGGAAGGAAGGGAAAAAAGGAAGGGAAAGTTATTATGGAAGTAAAATAAAAAAGGGGAAGAAGAGGAACAGGAAAGAGGAGAAGAGAAGAAAAAGTGAGGAAAAATAAAGGGAAGGAAAGAAGAAAGACAAAAAGAAGGAAAAGTCAAAAGATGGAAGAAAGAGAGAAAAGAGAGATGGAGGAAATATGTTAGTTTACTGAAGATGATGAATTGATATGGGAATAGAGGCCATTACTATACTGGTAGTTGAAACAGTTTCAGTAGGGTCTCTCTTTAAAAATTAATTGGAAAAAGTCACAAGGCCTGCTTTCCCCCCAAGATATTTTCCAATGTTTTACACAAAGCTAATAAACTTTCAAACATAGAAAATGATACAAGATACAGTCCTGTAGGATGTCATACCATGTAGCCTTAATATGAATAATAATGTAAGCTATCTTTACCCTCTTCACACAAAGCTTTAGGAACTAGCACTACTACATGCAAACTAAAAGAGAATATGTGTCATTTAGAAAAGGAAAACAAATGAGGTATACTACATACACAGATGAATTATCCATAATAAGTATTGCTCACTCCTATTTGATTTTTCATAATCCTAATTGGGATTTTCCCAGAAATGATATTGGAATAGATTGCCATTTCATTCTCTAGGTCATTTTACAGATGAAGAAACGGAGGTAAACAGAGTTAAGTAACCTAATCAGGGTTTTGTACCCAATGTCTGAGCTGAAGCTACATTTGAACTCATGTCTTGCTGATATCAGAGTTCTAATCCCTGAGCCATTAGCTGAGCAATAAGTAGCTAAAAACTATTTAATGATAATTAGCATATGATATCTGATCAACCCCTCACACTCAGCCTTAGATCTCCTTAATTGGCCTCATTATTATTTAGTTCACAGTCTTTCCCAATCCTCTGGCATCTTGAGTTGTGATCCCATCAGTATTGGGAAATATCCCAGGGTAAACAATCTTTACTGAGTATAGGAAAACAAGCATCTGTAACTCTTAGTTTCAGGGAGCTACTTAAAGCTTTGAGAAATTAAAGAATTAAAAAAAAAAGGTTTTATTTTATTTTATTTTATTAAAGCTTTTTATTTACAAAGCATATGTATGGGTAACTTTTCCAACATTGACTCTTGCAAAGCCTTCTGTTCCAAATTATCCCCTCCTTCCCTCCCCTCCTTCCCTCCCACCCACTCCCCTAGCTGTCAGGTAGTCCAATACATGTTAAATATATTGAAATATATGAGAGATTTTATATATATATATATATATATATACATACATATATATATATGTATATATATACGTATGTGTATGTATGTATATGTACATATACATATATATGTGTATGTTTATGTATATATACATACATATATGTATGTATGTATATGTATATATATACAGTTATCTTGTTGCACAAGAAAAATCAGAAAAACTGAGAAAGAAAATACAAGGCAAGCAAAAAACAACAGAGAGAATGAGAATAATATGTTGTGTTCCACACTCTGTTCCCATGGTTCTCTCTCTCTGCGTGTAGATGGCTGTCTTTGTCACTGCACAAGTTGAACTGGTTTGAATCATCTCAGTGTTGAAGAGAGCCACATCTGTCAGAATTGATCATTGTATAGTCTTCTTGTTGCCATGTATAATGATCTTCTGGTTCTGCTCATTTCACTTAGCATCAGTTCATGTATGTAAGTCACTCCAAGCCTCTCTGAAATCATCCTGCTGATCGTTTCTTACAGAAAAATAGTATTCCATAGCATTCATTTACTATAATTTATTCAGCCATTCTCCAATTGATGGGCATCTGTTAGGATCCTTACTATGTGCTAAGTCAGTACTTAACAATTCCCTAGCTCAGAGTTCGCACCTTTAGTTCAAACCTTTAAAGGAGTTTTCACCTTTAGACTTTGAAAGGAGTTTACACCTTTAAAGGAGTTTATGCCTTTAAAAGGAGCTAGCTCATTGGTTGTAAGGAGTTCCCACAAGCCCCTGGAGTACCCACAGCCCATTTTCTGGGAGAATAAGGAGCCAACATTCAGTCTGGATTGGGTCAAAGAGAAGACTTCCTGTGGATTCACAAGTTCAGGAGATTCACAAGTCTAAAGGAAAAGCCTGTTCCTGGACTTCTGGGAGATTCATATCTAGGACTGAATTCTGGGAAACCCACAATCCCACACTCTTGGAGGCAGAATCTGATTCATTCCCACATCTACCTTTGTGGTAGCTGGAGGCTTTGGATTCAGAGGGAGCTGGAGACATTCTAACAGGAACTAAAATTAAGGCTGCCTTCTAGAAGCCCCCCAAGAAATCCTGCTCCCAGAGAAGGATCACAATCTAGAGGCAACAGAACATTACAGGCATCCACTCACTTTCTAGTTTCTTGCCACTACAAAGAGTGATGCCACAAACATTTTTGCACATGTTTGTCCCTTTCCCTTATTTAAAATCTCTTTGGGATTATAAGAACAGGAGAAACACTGCTGGATCAAAGGGAATGCACAATTTGAAAAAAAAAAATTGAGCATAGTTCAAAACTATTGGTCAGAATGGTTGGATACATTCACAATTCTATCAACAATGTATCAGTGTCCCAGTTTTCCCACATCCCCTCCAACATTCATCATTATCTTTTCCTGTCATCTTAGCCAATCTTAAATGTGTGTAGTGATATCTCAGAGTAGTCTTAATTTGCATTTCTCTGATCAGTAGTCATTTGGAGCACCTTTTCATGTGGCTACAAATAGTTTCAATTTCTTCATCTCAAAATTGTCTGTTCATATCCTTTGACCATTTATCAATTAGAGAATTGTTTGAACTATTATAAATTTGAGTTAATACTCTATATATTTTAGAAGTGAGGTATATATCAGATCCTTTGGATGTAAAAATATTTTCCCAGTTTATTGCTTCCCTTCTAATCTTTTCTCCATTAGTTTTGTTTGTACAAAAACTGTTTTTTATACTTATAATATTTTTGACAGTACATATGCATAGGTAATTTTTTGCAACATTATCCCTTGTACTCCCTTCTATTCCGAATTTTTCCCCTTCTTCCCTCCGTCCCCTCCCTTAGATGGCAGGCATTCCCATACATATTAAATATGTTATAGTATATACTCTAGGCACAATATATATGTGCAGAACTGAATTTTGTTGTTGTTGTTGTTGCAAAGGAAGAATTGTATTTGAAAGGTAAAAATAATCTGGGAAGAAAAAAAAAACAAACAAAAAATGCTCACAGGTTACACTCATTTCCCAGTGTTCCTTTTCTGGATGTACTTGATTCTATCCATCATTGATCAATTGGAATTGGATTATCTCTTCTCTATGTTGAAGATATCCAATTCCAACAGAATACATGCTCATACAGTATCATTGTTGAAGTGTATAATGATCTTTTAATTCTGCTTGTTTCACTCAGCTTCAGTTGATGTAAGTCTCTCCAAGCCTCTCTGTATTCCTCTTGTTAGTCATTTCTTACAGAAGAATAATATCCCATAATATTCATATACCATAATTTATCCAACCATTCTCCAATTGATGGACATCCATTCATTTTCCAGTTTCTAGCCACTACAAAAAAGGGCTGCCACAAACATTTTTGGCACATAAAAGCCCCTTTCCCTTTTTTAGTATTTCCTTGGGATATAAGTCCAGTAGTAGTACAGTCAAAGGGTCAAAGGGTATGCACATTTTGATAACTTTTTGGGCATAATTCCAGATTGCTCTCCAGAATGGTTGGATTCTTTCACAATTCCACCAGCAATGCATCAGTGTCCCACTTTTCCCACAGCCCCTCCAACATTCATCATTATTTGTTCCTTTCATCTTAGCCAATCTGACAGGTGTGTAGTGGTATCTTAGTGTTGTCTTAATTTGCATTTCTCTGATCAACAGTGATTTGGAACACTCTTTCATACGCGTGGAAATAGTTTTAATTTCATCATCTGAAAATTGTCTGTTCATATCCTTTGACCATTTATCAATTGGAGAATGGTTTGATTTCTTATAAATTAAAGTCAATTCTCTGTATATTTTGGAGATGAGGCCTTTATTATAACCTTTAACTGTAAAAATGTTTTCCCAATTTGTTACTAGCCCTTCTAATCTTGTTTGCATTAGTTTTGTTTGTGCAAAACCTTTTTAATTTGGTGTAATCAAAATTTTCTATTTTGTGATCAATAATGGTCTCTAGTTCTCCCTTGGACACAAACTCCTTCCTCCTCCACAAGTCTGAGAGGTAAACTATCCTATATTCCTCTAATTTATTTATGATCTCATTCTTTATGGCTAAATCATGGACCCATTTTGATCTTAGTATGTGGTATTAAATGTGGGTCCTTGCCTAGTTTCTGCCATACTAATTTCCAGTTTTCCCAGCAGTTTTTGTCAAATAATGAATTCTTATCCCAAAAGTTGGGATCTTTGGGTTTCTCAAACACTAGATTGCTATTTTTATTCACTATCTTGCCCTGTGAATCTAACCTATTCCACTGATCAACTAGTCTATTTCTTAGTTAATGCCAAATGGTTTTGGTGACTGCTGCTTTATAATATATAGTTCTAGTTTGTAATATAGTTCTAGATCACCAGCTAGGCCACTTTTATTTGAGTATTTTTTTTTCAATACTTCCCTTGAAATTCTCGACCTTTTTTTCTTCCCTATGAATTTTGTTGTTATTTTTTCTAGGTCATTAAAATAGTTTCTTGGGAGTCTGATTGATATAGCACTAAATAAATAGATTAGTTTAGGGAGTATTGTCATCTTAATTATATTCGCTTGACCTATCCAAGAGCACTTAGTGTCTTCCCAATTATTTAAATCTGACTTTATTTTTGTGGCAAGTGTTTTGTAATTTTTCTCATATAATTCCTGACTGTCCTTCAGTAGATATATTCCCAATTATTTTATACTATCAACAGTTATTTTGAATGAAATTTCTCTTTGTATCTTTTGCTGTTGGATTGTGGTAATAATATATAAAAATGCTGAGGATTTATGTGAATTTATTTTGTAACTAACTTTGATAAAGTTCTGAATTATTTCTAGTAGCTTTTTAGCAGAGTCTTTGGGGTTCTCTAAGTATACCATCTTATCATCTGCAAAGAGTGATAGTTTGATTTCCTCATTATCTACTCTAATTTCTTGAATCTTTTTCTCGGCTCTTATTGCCAAGGCTAGCATTTCTAGTAAAATATTGAATAATAATGGTGATAGTGGGCAATCTTGTTTTACTCCTGATCTTACTCAGAAAGGTTCCAGTTTATCGCCATTAAATATGATGTTTACTGACGGTTTTAAATATAGGCTCGTGATTTCTTTCTCTATGTTATGCAAGTAGGCCTCTAGAGATATAAAACTTCCCCTTATTACTGCTTTGGGTGTATCCCACACATTTTGGTCTGATGTATCATTATTGTCATTTTCTTGAGTGAAGTTGTTAATTATGTCTATGATTTGCTGTTTCACCCAATCATTCTTTAGTATAAGATTATTCAGTTTCCAATTAATCTTTGGTCTATTTTCCCCTGGCTTTTTATTGAATGTAATTTTCATCACATCATGTTCTCAAAAGGATGCATTTATTATTTCTGCGCTACTGCATTTGATTTTGAGGTTTTTATGTCCTAGTATATGATCAGTTTTTGTATAGGTTCCATGAACTGCTGAGAAGAAAGTGTCTTCCTTTCTGTCTCCATTTAGCTTTTGCCAAAGATCTATCATATCAAACTTTTCTAGTATTCTATTTACCTCTATGACTTCTTTCTTATTAATTTCTGGTTTGATTTATCTAATTGTGAGAGTGCAAGTTGGAGATCTCCCATTATTATAGTTTTGCTGTCTATTTCTTTTTGCAGCTCTCTTAATTTCTCTTTTAAGAATTTAGATGCTGCACCACTTGGTGCGTATTTATTTAATATTGACACTGCTTCATTATCTGTGCTACCTTTAGCAAGATATAATGCCCTTCCTTATCTCTTTTAGTAGATCAATTTTTGTTTTTGCTTGATCTGAGATAGATGCTTTTTTGCCTTCATCTGAAGCATAGTAGATTCTGCTCCACTCTTTTACTTTTATTCTGAATGTATCACCCTGTTTAAGGTATGTTTCCTGCAAACAACATATAGTAGGATTCTGGCTTTTAATCCAGTCTGCTAACCTCTTCCTCTTTATGAGGGAGTTTACCCCATTCACATTTATGGTTAAAATGACGAATTCTCTATTGCTTGCCATCCTGTTAACCCCTGCTTATGCTTTTCTCCTTTCCTTCCCTCTTACCCCCTTCCCTAGTATTAAACTTGTGAGCACCACTTCCTTTTCATAATCCTCCCTTTTTAGTATCCCTCCTTCACCTTAAAGTTCTGCCCTCTATTTTTACCCCTTTTCCTCACAATTTCTGTATTGCCTTCCCTTTAGCTTACTCCTTTCCTTCCACTTTTCAATGAAGTGGAAGAAGTTTCACCATAAATTGAATATGTCTATTGAAACACACTATGTTCATCCCCCTTCTTTCTTTCTCTCAGATATAATAGGTTACCTTTGCTTCTTCATGAGATGTAGTACCACCACTTTACCTTTTTTATGATATAATTTCCTTTCCACCTCTAGTTTCTAGGATTAATTATACATGTGTTCTTTACATATCTTTATGGCAGAAATATAGTTCTCAATATTTCTTTTTACCTTTTTAGAAATCTCTTGAATTCTGTATTTGAAGATCAAACATTTTGTGTAGATCTGTTTTTTTCATCAAGAATAGATGGAATTCATTTATTTTTTTAAATGTCCATCTTCTTCCCTGGAAAAAGATGCTTACTTTTGCTGGGTAAGTTATTCTCGGCTGCATACCAAGTTCCTTAGCATTTTGGAATATCATATTCCAGGCCCTTTGTTCCTTTAATGTGGACTCTGCTAGATCCTGGGTTATCCTTATTGTGGCTCCTCCATATATGAATTGCTTTTTTCTAGCAGCTTTCATTATTTTTTCCTTCATCTGATGGTTCTTGAACTTGGCCACTATATTTCTTGGCGTTTTGATTTTAGGGTCCCTTTCAGGAGGTGATCAATGAATTTTTTCAATGTCTATTTTACCCTTTGTTTCTGAAACATCTGGGCAGTTCCCTTAGATAATTTCCTGAAACATAGCATCCAGATTCTTTTTTTTTTCCTGACATTTTTCAGGGAGTTCGATTATTCTTAAATTGTCTCTCCTAGATCTGTTTTCCAGTTCTGTTGTCTTTCCAATAAGGTACTTGATATTCTTTTCAATTGTTTTGTTTTTCTGTTTTTGCTTGACTACTTCTTGGTTTCTCCTTGAGTCATTCATTTCTAATTTTTCAATTCTAATTTTCTTTTTTTTTTTTTTTTTTTTTTATTATATATATATTTTATAATATTATCCCTTGTATTCATTTTTCCAAATTGCCCCCCCTCCCTCTATTCCCTCCCCCCGACGACAGGCAATACCATACATTTTACATGTGTTATAATATAGTCTAAGTACAATACATGTGTGTGAATATCATTTTCTTGTTGCACAATAAACATTAGAATCCGAAGGTACATGCAACCTGGGCAGACAGATATTAGTGCTAACAATTTACATTCACTTCCCAGTGTTCCTTCTCTGGGTATAGTTATTTCTGTCCATCATTGATCAACTGGAAGTGAGTTGGATCTTCTTTATGTTGAAGATTTCCACTTCCATCAGAATACATCCTCATACAGTATTGTTGTTGAAGTGTACAGTGATCTTCTGGTTCTGCTCATTTCACTCAGCATCAGTTGATTTAAGTCTCTCCAGGCCTCTCTGTATTCCTCCTGCTGGTCATTTCTTACAGAGCAATAATATTCCATAACCTTCATATACCACAATTTACCCAACCATTCTCCAACTGATGGACATCCATTCATCTTCCAGTTTCTAGCTACAACAAAAAGAGCTGCCACAAACATTTTGGCACATATATGTTTCTTTCCGCTCTTTAGTATTTCTTTGGGATATAATCCCAGTAGTAGCACTGCTGGGTCAAAGGGTATGCACAGTTTGATAACTTTTTGGGCATAATTCCAGATTGCTCTCCAGAATGGCTGGATTCTTTCGCAACTCCACCAGCAATGTATTAGTGTCCCAATTTCCCCACATCCCCTCCAACATTTATCATTATTTGTTCCTGTCATCTTAGCCAATCTGACAGGTGTGTAGTGGTATCTCAGAGTGGTCTTAATTTGCATTTCTCTGATCAGTAGTGATTTGGAACACTCTTTCATGTGAGTGGATATAGTTTCAATTTCTTCCTCTGAGAATTGTCTGTTCATATCCTTTGACCATTTATCAATTGGAGAATGGTTCGGTTTCTTATAAATTATGGTCAGTTCTCTATATATTTTGGAAATGAGACCTTTGTCAGAACCTTTGTTTTTAAAAATATTTTCCCAATTTGTTACTTCCCTTCTAATCTTGTTTGCATTAGTATTATTTGTACAGAAACTTTTTAGTTTGATGTAATCAAAATCTTCTATTTTGTGATCAATAATGATCTCTAGTTCTCCTCTGGTCATAAATTCCTTCCTCCTCCACAAATCTGAGAGGTAGATTATCCTCTGTTCCTCTAATCTATTTATTATCTCCCTCTTTATGCCTAAATCATGGACCCATTTTGATCTTATCTTGGTATATGGTGTTAAGTGTGGATCCATATCTAATTTCTGCCATACTAATTTCCAGTTTTCCCAACAGTTTTTTCCGAATAATGAATTTTTATCCCTAATGTTGGAATCTTTGGGTTTGTCAAAGATTAGATTGCTATAGATGTACCCTTTTTTGTCCTTTGTATCTAATCTGTTCCACTGATCTACCGGTCTATTTCGTAGCCAATACCAAATGGTTTTGGTGACTGCTGCTATATAATATAGCTTTAGATCAGGTACACTTAGACCACCTTCCTCTGAGTTTTTTTTCATTAGTTCCCTTGCAATTCTTGACCTTTTATTCTTCCATATGAATTTTGTTGTTATTTTTTCTAGGTCATTAAAATAGTTTCTTGGGAGTCTGATTGGTATAGCACTAAATAAATAGATTAGTTTGGGGAGTATTGTCATCTTTATTATATTCGCTCGGCCTATCCAAGAGCACTGAATGTCTTTCCAATTATTTAAATCTGATTTTATTTTTGTGGCAAGTGTTTTGTAATTTTTCTCATATAATTCCTGACTTTTCTTTGGTAGATGGATTCCCAAATATTTTATACTCTCAACATTTGTTTGGAATGGAATTTCTCTTTGTATCTCTTGCTGTTGCATTTTGTTAGTGATATATAAAAATGCCGAGGATTTATGTGGATTTATTTTGTATCCTGCCACTTTGCTGAAATTTTGAATTATTTCTAGTAGCTTTTTAGCAGAGTCTTTGGGGTTCTCTAAGTATACCATCATGTCATCTGCAAAAAGTGATAGTTTAATTTCCTCATTTCCTACTCTAATTCCTTGAATCTCTTTCTCGGCTCTTATTGCCGAGGCTAGCGTTTCTAGTACTATATTGAATAGTAATGGTGATAGTGGGCAACCTTGTTTCACTCCTGATCTTACTGGGAAAGGTTGCAGTTTATTTCTATTGCATATTATGCTTACTGACGGTCTTAAATATATACTCCTGATTATTCTAAGGAATAATCCATTTATTCCTATACTCTCAAGAGTTTTTAGTAGGAATGGATGTTGGATTTTGTCAAATGCTTTTTCTGCATCTATTGAGATGATCATATGGTTCTTATTAATTTGATTATTAATATGGTCAATTATATTAATAGTTTTCCTAATATTAAACCAGCCCTGCATTCCTGGAATAAATCCTACTTGATCATAGTGTATTATCTTGGAGATGATTTTCTGAAGTCTTTTTGCTAATATCTTATTTAAGATTTTAGCATCAATATTCATTAAGGAGATTGGTCTATAATTTTCTTTCTCAGTTTTCGATCTACCAGGTTTAGGTATCAGTACCATGTCTGTGTCATAAAAGGAATTTGGTAGGACTCCTTCATCCCCTATTTTTTCAAATAATTTATATAACATTGGGGCTAATTGTTCTTTAAATGTTTGGTAGAATTCACATGTGAATCCATCTGGCCCTGGGGATTTTTTCCTGGGGAGTTGATTAATAGCTTGTTCTATTTCTTTTTCTGAAATGGGACTATTTAAGCAATTTATCTCCTCCTCTGTTAATCTAGGGAGCCTATATTTTTGGAGGAAGTCATCCATTTCACTTAAGTTATCAAATTTATTGGCATAAAGTTGGGCAAAGTAACTCCTTATTATTTCTCTAATTTCCTCTTCATTGGTGGAAAGATCCCCCTTTTCATTTGTAAGACTATCAATTTGATTTTCCTCTTTCTTTTTTTTGATCAAATTTACCAAAGGTTTATCTATTTTATTGGCTTTTTCATAAAACCAACTCTTGGTTTTATTTATTAATTCAATAGTTTTTTTACTTTCAATTTTATTGATTTCTCCTTTTAATTTTTGTATTTCGAGTTTAATTTTTGGTTGGGGGTTTATAATTTGGTCTTTTTCTAGCCTTTTAAGTTGTAAGCCCAATTCGTTAATCTTCTCTTTCTCAATTTTCTTCAAATAAGCCTCTAAAGATATAAAATTTCCCCTTATTACTGCTTTAGCTGCATCCCAAAGATTTTGATATGATGTCTCATCATTATCATTATCTTGGGTGAAATTGTTAATTGTTTCTATAATTTGCTCTTTCACCCAGTCATTCTTTAAGATGAGATTATTCAGTTTCCAATTACTTTTTGGTCTATTTACCCCTAACTTTTTACTGAATGTAGCTTTTATTGCATTGTGATCTGAGAAGAAGGCATTTATTATTTCTGCCTTCCTACATTTAATTTTGAGATCTTTATGTCCTAGTATATGGTCAATTTTTGTATAGGATCCATGAACTGCTGAGAAGAAAGTATATTCCTTCCTATTGCCATTCAGTTTTCTCCAAAGGTCTATCATACCTAGTTTTTCTAATGTTCTATTTACTTTTTTAATTTCTTTCTTGTTTGTTTTGTGGTTTGATTTGTCTAAATCTGAGAGTGCAAGGTTGAGATCTCCCACTATTATAGTTTTACTGTCTATTTCTTCTTGCAGTTCTCCTAACTTTTCCTTTAGAAAGTTAGATGCTATACCACTTGGTGCATATATGTTTAGTATTGATATGGCTTCATTATTTATGCTACCTTTCAGCAGGATATAGTTTCCTTCCTTATCTTTTTTGACAAGATCTACTTCTGCTTTTGCTTGATCTGAGATAAGGATAGCTACCCCTGCTTTTTTGGCTTTACCTGAAGCATAATAGGCTCTGTTCCAACCTTTTACCTTTACTCTGTATGTATCTCCCTGCTTTAAGTGTGTTTCCTGTAGGCAACATATTGTAGGGTTCTGCTTTTTGATCCAATCTACTATCCGTCTCCGTTTGATGGGATCGTTCATCCCATTTACATTTACAGTTAAAATTACTAATTCTGTATTTCCTGCCATCGTATTATCCCCAGCTTATGCTTTTTTTCCCTTGACCCCCCTGATCCCCCTCCCCGATATTTAATTTACAGACCCCCCTTGTGCCGCACAACCCTCCCTCTTTTTTTTTGGATCCCTCCCCCCCTCCCTCCAAGTCCCTTCACTTATTCTCCTTTTCCTTTTCCCTTTTCCTCTCCCCCCTTTTAATGAGGTGAGAGAAAATTCTCTGAAAAACAAATATGTTAATTATTTACTCTTTGAGCCTCTTCTGATGAGAGTAAGATTCACACAATGATTCTCCCCCTCACTAAGTTCCCTCAGATATGGTGTATTTTCTATGTCTCTTCCTGGGATGTAGTTTCCCTCTTTTTATCACTCCTTCCCCTTTTTCTGAACCGACCTCCTTCCCTTTACTACACCCCCCTTTTTTTCTTTTATATCAGTAAAATCAAATTATCCTTGAGTATTTTTTATATACCCACAACAGAGTTACAGTTCTCAAGGGTTCTGTGTACCTTTTTCTGTTTCTCTTCAGTCTTGTGGATGTAGATCAAATTTTTTGTTTAAGTCTGGTTTTTTTCTTAGAAACATATAGAATTCCTCTGTTTCATTGAATGACCATCTTCTTCCATGGAAAAAGATGTAAACTTAGCTGGGTAGTTCATTCTTGGTTGCAGTCCTTGATCTTTTGCCTTTCGGAATATCAGGTTCCAGGCCCTTCTATCTTTTAATGTGGAGGCAGCCAGATCTTGGGTGACCCTTATTGTGGCACCTTGGTATTTAAATTGTTTTTTTCTAGCTGCTTGCAGGATTTTCTCCTTTGTGTGGTAATTCTGCAGCTTAGCCACAATATTCCGTGGTGTTCTTTTTTTAGGGTCTATTTCAGAAGGAGTTCGATGAATTCTTTCCACATCTACTTTCCCTTCTGTTTCTATTATCTCTGGACAGTTCTCTTTGATAATTTCCTGTAAAATAGAATCTAGGCTCTTTTTTTGGTCATAGTTTTCAGGAAGTCCAATAATCCGCAGATTATCTCTCCTAGATCTATTTTCCAGGTCTATAGATTTTCCCAGTAAGTATTTGACGTTGTTCTCCAGCTTCTCTTTTTTTTTGTTTTGTTTGACTGATTCTTGGGTTCTCTGTGAATCATTCATTTCTATTTGTTCCATCCTGACTTTTAAGGAGTTATTTTCTTCTTTCACAGTTTTTAGTTCTTTTTGTAAATGCCCAATTTCGTTTTTAAATGAGTTATTTTGCTCTATTGAATTTTTTTCCATTTCCCTAATTTTTTTTTTTTTGAGAATTATTTTCTTTTTCCAATTCAGAAATTCTATTTTCTTGAGACTTTTTTATCTTTTCCAATTCAGAAATCCTACTTTCCTGTGTTTTTTTAACCTTTTCTAATTCACTAATTTTGTTTCCCTGCATCTCCTGTGAATTCTTTATTTTTTCCAACTCCAATTTCAGGACATTGTTATTCTCTATCATAACTTCTCTTTCCTTTCCCCATTTTTCTCCGATCTCCCTCAATTTTTTAAGAGCTTCTTCTAGGAGAGAGTTATGTGATGGGGGGCAGGAATCGTTCCCCTTTAGGTTGTTATCTTCTGAATCTTTGCTGTTAACTTCCTCGGGGTTGGATACCCGCTCTTTCTCTGTATAGAAGGAATCTATAGTTTTTCTAGCTTTTTTGCTCATACTTAAAAAAAATCTTTTGGGGTCTGTCCCTGGGGTAGGAAATTATTTACTTCTTTACCAGCTTCCTCCCAGACCGGATGGATGCAGCGGCCCCTGCGCCTGAGCTAAGATAGAGCTCTGGGAGAGAGTTCCCCACCCCCTCCCTGGAAGTGCCTCAGAGGTGATTAGCACTACTGTGCTTCCAGGGCGTAGAATAGTGAAGACAGCAGGAAGCCCAGTCTATGTGTCCGGGTGGGGAGTGGATGTCTGCAGCAGGTGACGTGAGAAGCCCCTGCGCTCAAACTGGAGGTGTCTGCCAGAAACCGCGGTCCCTAGTTCAAAGGTTCCGCTTCTCTGGGACTTCCTGGAGCTGAGTTCCACTCCCTCCAGCTAAGCTAGGCAGTGTGTGTTGCCTTGGGCCGTATCCACCCACTTGTCAGTCTCTTAACTATTCTCAGGTGTTAGCTGAGGCCACACCCCCTGGTGCCGATTCTCTGCTGAGTCACCCCCAGGGTGGGGGGGGGGGGAAATCTAATCTGAGTTTTAAAATATTTTGGCTTTCTCTTCTGAACTGCTAAATAATTAGCAGAGAAGAGCTAACAGCCTGTGCCAGATTCCTTTACCTCAGTGGCTTCTCTGATCCCAGAGCCCTTCCCAGCGCAATGGGCGCAGTGTGCCCCTACCCCACCGTCTGTGCTGGTCTTTCTTATTCCTCCCCTGAGAACTGACCTTTCCTGTTGAAACTCCAGATTCTCTTCAGCTGGTAAGTTGTGCTTCCAGTCCTTGTGGTATCTATCAGTTCTGAGCTAATTCTGAGACTTAATTTATCTAATTGGTTGTGAGGGAGTGAGGACGTTCACTGAGTCGTGTGTTTCTTCTCCGCCATCTTGGCTCCGCCCCTCCAATTCTAATTTTCAATGATATATTTTCTTCATTCCTTTTTTTTATATCTTTTTGTAATTGTCCAATTGAGTTTTTATCTTCTATGGAATTTTTTTTCCATTTTATCCATTTTATTTTTTAGAGAGCTGTTTTCTTTTTCTAACTCACTAATTTTATTTCTCAATGATTTGATCTCTTTATCCACTCTGGATTACTTCTCCAGACTCTCTTGGCAAGCTTCCCTTTCCTTTTCCCATTTCTCTTCTAGATCTCTTATGAGAGCCTTTTTGATTTCCTCTATGAGACTCTTTTGTGTTGAGGAGCGAGCAGCTCATATCCCCCTTGGGGGATTCCTCTGGAGACAATCTGCTTTTAGTCTCCTCAGGGTTTGAAGTCTGCTCTCTATACATACAGAAGCTGTCAATGGTTAGATCCCTTTTAAATTTTTTGTTCTTTTTTTCAGAGCGGTTATTGAAGAAAACAAATTGACAAGAGAAACAAATGGTCTGGTTTTTTGGGGGGAGATGGTATCACTGGGCTTTCTCTACAGATTGATGTAGACAGCAGTGAGGCACTAACAGGACAGTGATGGCTGCACTGCATCTGGGCTCTAAGGCACTAAGAATGCACTGAATCACTCTGGGTGGGGGTGGAGGTGACCGGATCCCAAGAGACACTAGCTTTCCAGGGTTTTATTCTTTACCTCCAGTGTTTACACCTTCTCAGCTGCTCCTGCCTTGCTGCCAAGACAGAATATCCACACTGAGTTAAAGGTCATTTCACAGAAATGGAAGACATCACACCCCTCCCCCCTTGGGTCTGACCAGTGTGAGCTGCCTGCCTCGCTCTTGCTCCTGTCCTCAGCCTGCACCCAGTCTGTTCGTCCCCTTCCCCTAGCAAACAGAAACCTTTTCTGGTGAATTTCAAGGATGTCTTCTCTTGGTAATTATTATTATTATTATTATTATTATTTTTTTTTTTTGTGGCCAAGCACTAATTCTGAGGCTTGCCATGAAGTAAATTCAGAGAAAATGCAGAGCTCAATCAGCTGTATGCCTCCTTGCTGCAATCTTGGCCCGGAAGTCTATAAAAAACTTTTTAACTTAATATAATCAAATTTATCTATTTTTTGAAAAATAGTAGTCTCTAGTTCTTTTTAATCACAAATTCCTTTTTCTTCCACAAATAGCAGAGATAAACTATCCTACATTCTTCTAATTTTTTAGAATATCATTCTTTATATTTAGATCATGAATCTATTTAGAATTAATCTTGGTATATGATGTTAGGTGTGGTCTATGTCTACTTTCTGCCATACTAGTTTCCAATTTTCCCAACAGTTTTTCTAAAATAGTGAATTCTTATCCCAGAAGGTAGGGCCTTTGGGTTTGTCAAATACTATATTGTTATAATCATTGGCTATTTTGTTCTGTGAATCTAACCTATTACAATGATCAACTTCTCTATTTCTATGGTTTTCATGACTGCTGCTTTATAATATAGTTTTAGATCTGGTACAGCTACGCCATCTTCATTTGCTTTTCTCTTCATTAATTCCTTTGAAATTCTTGATCTTTTGTTCTTCCAGATGAACTTGGTTTTTATTTTTTCTAGGTCATTAAAATAGTTTCTTGGGAGTCTGATTGTTATAGCTCTAAATAAATAGATTAGTTTAGGTAGTATTATATTTGTTTGATCTATCAATGGCACTTGATATTTTTCCACGTTGATTCTTGAGGTTCTCTGAGTATACAATCATATAATCTGTAAAAAGTGATAATTTGGTTTTCTCATTACTTTAACTCCTTTAATCTCTTTTTCTTCTCTTATTGCCAAAGCTAGCATTTCTAATACAATACTGAATAGCAATGGTGATAATGGGCAACCTTATTTCACCCCTGATCTTATTGGGAACGGTTCTAGTTTATCCCCATTACTTGTGATGCTTGCTGATGGTTTTAAACAGATGCTATTGACTATTTTAAGGAAAATCACTTCAAACCTATACTCTCTATTGTTTTTAATAGGAATGGGTGTTGGATTTTATCTAATGTTTTTTTTTTTTTTTCTGCATCTATTGATATAATCATGTTTTTTTTTTTAATTTAGTTATTGATATAATCAATTATGTTAATAGTTTTCCTAATATTGAACCAGCCCTGCATTCATGGTATAAATCCTACTTGGTCATGGTATATTATCCTGCGGATGATTATCTGTAATCTGTAATATCTACTGATAATCATCTGTAATCTCTTAGCTAACATTTTATTTAAGATTTTTGCATCAATATTCATTAGGGAGATTGGTCTATAATTTTCATTCTCTGTTTTCTTCCTATCTGGTTTAGATATCAGTGCCATGTCTGTGTCATAAAAGGAATTTTGTAGGAGTCCTTCATTCCCTATTTTTTTCAAATAGTTTACATAGTATTGGAGTTAATTTTAATTTAAATGTTTGGTAGAATTCACATGTAAATCCATCTGATCCTGGGGATTTTTCCTTAGGGCATTGATTAATAGCTTGTTCTATTTCTTTTTCCAAAATGAGACTATTTAAGTAATTTATTTTCTATTAATCTGGGCAACCTATATTTTGTAGATATTCCTCCATTTCACTTAGATTGTCATAAAGTTGGGTAAAGTAACTCTTGATAATTACTCTAGTTTCCTCTTCATTGGTAGATAGTTAATAACAATTTGATGTTCTTCTTTCCTTTTTCTAATCAAATTAACTGAAGGTTATCTATTTTGTTTATATATATAAAGTTAACTCAGTTTTTTTTTTTTTTTTGTTTTGTTTTGTTTTGTTTTGTTTTGTTTTGTTTTGTTTTGTTTTGTTTTTAATGGGCCGGATATGGAACTTGAAACAAAGGATTCTTACAAGGTGCTAAGTCAGTGGAACTGATAGAGACAATTCTTATCCAGTTTAGCATAGTTCAGTATAGTTGATTTAATCTTACAACAAATAATAGTTCCCTAGTGATATAATGATGAGTTTATACTCAGTGTAGAGCATATAAGTTAGGAGCCTCAGCCAGCATTCTTGTGGAGAGATTCAGAGGGCAGAGAAGATAAGCAAGAGCTCAAGTTCTTAGAACCAAGGAGATAGGCCTCTAAGAAAGCTAACTGGGCCCCAGGAAAGAGATATTAAAAGATTTGGACTTTAATCCCTGACTACTTTTGTTGTGATTACTGAGCTGAAGAAAAAGCTACTCCCAGAGACACCAAGAAAACCAAACCAGAGAACATTACAAGTTTTATTTATTACTTCAATAGCTTTTTTTCTTAGTTCAATTTTATTGATCTCTCCTTTTAGTTTTAGAATTTCAAGTTTGATATTTTATTGGGAGTTTTTAATTTGTTTTTTTTTCTAGATTTTTTAGTTACAAGCCCCATTCACTGATCTTAATCTTTCCCTATTTTATGCAAGTAAGCATCTATATAAATACAATTTCCCCTTCATATTTGTCTGCATCCCACATATTTTGGTATGTTGTCTCAATATTGTCATTCTCTTGGATGAAATTGTTGATTGTGTCTATGATTTGCTGTTTCACCCATTCATTCTTTAGGATGAGATTATTTTGTTTCCAATTTCTTTTTGGTCTATTTTCCCCTGGCTCTTTATTGAATGTAATTTTTATTGCATCATGATCTGAAAAAAATGTATTTACTATTACTGCCTTTCTGCTTTTGATTTTGAGGTCTTTATGTCATACTATATGGTCAATTTTTGTAGAGGTTATATGAACTGCTAAGAAGAAAGTGTACTTCTTTCTGTCTCCATTCAATTTTCTCCAAAGATCTATCATATCTAGTTTTTTCTAGTATTCTATTTTTCTAATTGAACTCTGATCTAAGGGATATGAAGAATAAAATCACATAACAAATTCTGTAAATGATTTTACAGAATCCTAAGATCAATATGTGATGATATGGAAGAGTTCTGTAATGCTGAAATTTGTTTAGATCTGAGCCTTTTGTTTCCAGATTCATTTTTAATGCCCTAGACCTTTTGCTTAACATTAATTTTGATCTTTGATTTGATATAATAAACCAGTAATTTAGTAGGAGGCTCAGAAGATTTTGATCTTCATGTAAAATAACCAAACTGATGGTCTGGTTCAACCAATAAATAAAAACAAATGAAAATCGGATTGTCATCTTCTAATAGCTTCAAACACATGATTCAATTAGACTTGTAAGGATAAGAAAACCACAAGCAATCAAAAAAGGGGATTAGAAAAGTGAGGAGGGGTTATGGTTTAGATACACCTCAGGATTTGGAAGGCTTAAATTCACTTGATCTGCATTCATCCAAAGATACTAGAAGAGAAACAAAATAATAAATCCCTTTCATATTAAAAAATAAACTACTTAAAATAGATTTATTTCCAACTATCTGAAATAAAGTATTTGTATTGTTCTTTGTTGTAAGATACCTAGAAAAATGGTTCAGTCAAGATTAGTACAAGATAGGGACAAAATACCATTCTTTCAAGGACAACAAATACAAGGTTTATAGTCAGTGGAGGAGTGGTTTCTTTAAAGTAATAATAATCATATAATTAATTCAAAACATTTATATGACTATTTCCTATAGTTAAAATTTGCCCTTCTCTCATCCTGATGTTCCAATGAAGTTTAATTTTGAAAAGAACAAAAAAAAAGCATCTGCTTTGTCCATTAAATCTTCCCTGATTCCCCAGAAATAAGTAATATATCATTCATATCCCTGAATACACAGTACCTTATAAACTGCTCATGACTCTGTCACAGAATTCAACTATCTGAGAATAGGGAGGGATATATAAAATTGTCTAGATCATCCTATGCCTGAACAAAAAAATCCTTAGTTACATATCTGATACATAGTCATTTAGCTTTTGCTTGAAAACATGTAACATAGAGTTATTAATAGTCTCTAATATTAATTTTCCTCCCTATATCACAGCTAAAATTTCTACTCATTATTCCTAATTATAAATTCTGGAAACATTTCTAATCCCTCTTCCATAAATCAAATTTTCTTCAAATAGCAGAAGATAAGTTTCATATAATATCTTCAAATCTTTCAAACAATTTTTAGATTGGATCTTATTTTTATAGCAGCTTTAGGTTTACCATGTCTAAGCTTTTTTTATATATTTTAAAAATAAGGTCTGAATAATTTAGTGAGATAGATTATGCAAGCATAATTTCCCCTTAATTTATAGGTGAAACTGAAAGAAAACTGAGGCTCAAAGAAATGAAGTGGATTTCCCCAGAGCAAATAAAAGACCAGTATAAAACACCTAACACTCTACTTTTTATGTAAATTTGTGTGTGTAAACTTACATTTTATTAAAATCTCCCTTTTACATTATTCTCCAAAATCTTTAATTGCCCTTTGATTTTCTTCCCCTATCTAACTTGGATCCATGTCCCTCCAATTGGCAGCTCTCAGTCTCATTCTTATACATTCTTACTGGCTTCAAAGAGCTTTCTCTGTTGATACTGTGGACTTATGATTCAGCTTGTGGCTATCCTAAATCAATCCTTGGAATACTTTGGAAACTCCTTATTTTCTTTCCTATCACTTATTTGCCTTCAAGTTTTTTTTTTGTTGTTTTGTTTTTGTTTTTGTTTTTTTCATAATTAACAGAAAAGTGGAAGAAGCATCTTTTAGGAATTGTCAGGTCTTTTCAGCATAAGTAGCAATTGACTTTCAGGCCTTTATTCAATATTGGCTCTAATGATTTGGATTCAATATATCATTTTTATATTAAAGGTGAAAATGTGGTAGAGTAATTTGTCAGATTAAATCAGATTAAAATGAAAAACTGTTTTAGACAAGTTAAAGAAGAGGATCAATCTAAACTAAATGGCATTCAAGAGACACAACTATAAAAACATACCATATTTTTGAAATCCCAAATTGAAACACATAGTCTTAGAGTTTGCAAAACTATAGTTCTTTATCTGAATTTGGAACAATCCATAAAACATTGACAAAAGAATAGAAAATCAAAATATAAAAATACAAAATCAAGTGAAAAACATAACCATAAAACAATATGGATGTGATAATTTTTCCTTTACATATTTTTAGGGTAATTATTAATAAATAAATATAAAATCCTTCTTGGACTTCAAGCATACATGGATGGCTTTCTTCTGTAGAGAACAGAAAGCCTATGTGCTCAAGTAGAAGATGGAAGATAAAAAAAGAGAAGATTTTTCTGAACAATGGAGACCACATATGGGAAAGAAATGAACATTTATATGGGACTTAATTTGTTCCAAGTATTGTGCTAAGATATTTATGACTATTATTAGAGCTAAGAAAGATCTTGACTAATTGATATCAATATCTAACATTCATATATCATTTACTGTGTGCCAGGTATTGTCCTAAGTTCTTTAAAGTTATTTTCTCTTTTGATCCTCATAATAATTCTGGGAGGAAAGGGTATTTACTATCCTCATTTTGCAGATGGATAAACTGAGAGAAATAGAGGCTAAGCATTTTGTGTAGAGCTACAAAGTTAGTTAGTATCTAAGGTAGGATTTGAATTTGTCTTTCTGACTCTAAACCTGGGATTCTTCCCTTGCATCACCTAGCTGCCCTGTGTTAGATTATGAAATGGCGGGACCCTAAGTAAAAGATTTAGAGAAGTCTCATTTAAGAATAGCAAAACTGAGACCTTGATATTGTAGTATTTTGATTTGTCCAAAGCATACTTTTCCTAGGAAGACAAAAAAAATCCTTGGAAAAGGGAATGGTTAGATGGGGGAAACAAATCAGGAAAATGTCAGAAAGTATAGGGTTTCTATAAAAGTTGCTGACTTAGTGGAAAAAGGGATGTTTGTAGAAATATTTGTTCCCATGAAGAATACATAGTGAAGTATATGACTATGACTGAATCACAGGTGAATTCTCTTAATCATACCAATTTCTCTGAACCCTATGTTTACCACTTCTAAAGTCATGGATAGGCACATATAGTGGAAGCTCCCCCTGCCATTCTCCACAAAGTTCACAAGGTTGGGTAGAAGCTCTGACCAGAAACACAGAAAAGACAAAACACAAGAAGTTGGAGATCAGACTTCTCAAGCTTACTCCTATATATATCAATGCAGATTTAGATAATATTTGTACAATACTTAGCACAATGTTTGTCAAATAGTATTTAATCCTTTCCCCCTATCTTTCTATGGTACTTTTTATTTTTTATTTTTTTTATTACTTTTTATAATTATAACATTTTCTTTGACAGTACATATGCATAGGTAATTTTTTTACAACATTATCCCTTGTACTCCCCTCTGTTCTGAGTTTTTCCCCTCCTTCCCTCCACCCTTTCCCCTAGATGGCAGGCATTCCAATACATATTAAGTATCTTATAGTATATCCTAGGTACAATATATATGTGCAGAACAGAATTTTGTTGTTGTTGTTGTTGTTGTTGCAAAGGAAGGATTGTATACGCAAGGTAAAAATAATCTGGAAAGAGAAACAAAACAAAACAAAACAACAACAACAACAACAACAAAAACAATGCTCACAGTTTACACTCATTTCCCAGTGTTCCTTTTCTGGATGTAGCTAATTCTGTCCATCATTGATCAATTGGAATTGGATTAGCTCTTCTCAATGTTGAAGATTTCCACTTCCATCAAAATACATCCTCATACAGTATCATTGTTGAAGTGTATAAGGATCCCTTAGTTCTGCTCGTTTCACTAAGCATCAGTTGATGTAAGTCACTCCAAGCCTCTCTGTATTCCTCCTGTTGGTCATTTCTTAGAGAGCAGTAATATTCCATAACATTCATATACCATAATTTACCCAACCATTCTCCAATTGATGGACATCTATTCATTTTCCAGTTTCTAGCCACTACAAAAAGGGCTCCCACAAACATTTTGGCACATACAGGTCCCTTTCCCTACTTTAGTATTTCCTTGGGATATAAACCCAGTAGTAGTATGGCTGGGTCAAAGGGTATGAACATTTTGATAACTTTTTGGGCATAATTACAGATTGCTCTCCAGAATGGTTGGATTCTTTCACAACTCCACCAACAATGCATCGGTGTCCCAGTTTTCCCACAGCCCCTCCAATATTCGTTATTTGTTCCTGTCATCTTAGCCAGTCTGACAGGTGTGTAATGATATCTCAGAGTTGTCTTAATTTGCATTTCTCGAATCAATAGTGATTTGGAACACTATTTCATATGCGTGGAAATAGTTTTAATTTCATCATCTGAAAATTATCTGTACATATCCTTTGACCATTTATCAATTGGAGAATGGCTTGATTTCTTATAAATTAAAGTCAATTCTCTGTATATTTTGGAGATGAGGCCTTTATCAAAACCTTTAACTATAAAAATGTTTTCCCAATTTGTTACTTCCCTTCTAATCTTGTTTGCATTAGTTTTGTTTGTGCAGAAACTTTTTAATTTGGTGTAATCAAAATTTTCTATTTTGTGATCAATAATGGTCTCTAGTTCTCCCTTGGACACAAACTCCTTCCTCCTCCACAAGTCCAAGAGGTAAACCATCCCATGTTCCTCCAATTTATTTATGATTTCATTCTTTATGCCTAAATCTTGGACCCATTATTATCTAATCTTAGTGTGTGGTGTTAAATGTGGGTCCATGCCTAGTTTCTGCCATACTAATTTCCAGTTTTCCCAGCAGTTTTTGTCAAATAACGAATTCTTATCCCAAAAGTTGGGATCTTTGGGTTTGTCAAAGATTAGATTGCTATTTTTATTCACTATCTTGCCCTGTGAACCTAACCTATGCCACTGATCAACTAGTCTATTTCTTAGCCAATACCAAATGGTTTTGGTGACTGTTGCTTTATAATATATTTCTAGATCAGGTACAGCTAGACCACCTTCATTTAATTTTTTTTCATTACTTCCCTTGAAATTCTCGACCTTTTGTTGTTCCATATGAATTCTGTTATTTTTTCTAGGCCATTAAAATAGTTTCTTGGGAGTCTGATTGGTATAGCACTAAATAAATAGATTAGTTTAGGGAGTATTGTCATCTTTATTATATTCGCGTGGCCTATATAAGAGCATTGAATGTCTTTTCAATTATTTAAATTTGACCTTATTTTTGTGGCAAGTGTTTTGTAATTTTTCTCATATAATTCCTGACTTTCCTTTGGTAGATATATTCCCAAATATTTTGTACTATCAACCGTGATTTTGATTGGAATTTCTCTTTGTATCTCTCACTGTTGGATTTTGTTGGTATTGTATAAAAATGCTGAGGATTTATGTGGATTTATTTTGTATCCTGCAACTTTCCTAAAATTCTGAATTATTTCTAATAGTTTTTTAGCAGAGTCTTTGGGGTTCTCTATGTATACCATCATGTTATCTGCAAAGAGTGATAATTTGATTTCCTCATTATCTACTCTAATTCCTTGAATCTCTTTCTCGGCTCCTATTGCCAAGGCTAGCATTTCTAGTACTATATTGAATAGTAATGGTGATAGTGGGCAACCTTGTTTCATTCCTGATCTTACAGGGAAAGGTTCTAGTTTATCGCCATTACATATGATGTTTACTGATGGTTTTAAATATATGCACATTATTATTTTAAGGAATAGTCCATTTATTCCTATACTCTCAAGCGTTTTTAGTAGGAATGGATGTTGGATTTTATCAAAAGCTTTTTCTGCATCTATTGAGATGATCATATGTTTTTTCTTAATTTGATTATTAATATGGTCAATTATAGTAATAGTTTTCCTAATATTAAACCAGCCCTGCATTCCTGGTATAAATCCCACTTGATCATAGTGTATTATCCTGGGGAAGATTTTCTGAAGTCTTTTTGCTAATATCTTATTTAAGATTTTAGCATCAATATTCATTACGGAAATTGGTCTATAGTTTTCTTTCTCAGTTTTCAATCTACCTGGTTTAGGTATCAGTACCATATCTGTGTGATAAAAATAATTTGGTAGGACTCCTTCAATCCCTATTTTTTCAGATAATTTATATAGCATTAGAGTTACCTGTTCTTTAAATGTTTAGTAGAATTCACATGTAAAAATGGGGATTTTTTCTTAGGAAGTTGGTTAATAGCTTGTTCTATTTCTTTTTCTGAGATGGGACTATTTAGACTACTTACTTCTTTCTCTGTTAATCTGGGCAAGCTATATTTTTGAAGGTATTCTTCCATTTCATTGAAGTTATCGAATTTATTGGCATATAGTTGAGCAAAGTAGCTCCTAACTATTGTTCTAATAGTGGTGAGTTCTCCCTTTTCATTTTCAAGACTAACAATTTCCTTTTTCTCTTTCCTTTTTTTAATCAGGTTTACTAAGGGTTTGTCTATTTTGTTGGTTTTTTCATAGAACCAACTCTTAGTTTTATTAATTAATTCAATAGATTTTTTTTACTTTCAATTTTATTAATCTCACCTTTTATTTTTTGAATTTCAAGTTTTATGTTTGTCTGGGGCTTTTTAATTTGTTCCTTTTCTAGCAATTTTAGTTTTAAGCCCAATTTGTTGGCTCTCTCTTTCTCTATTTTATGCAAGTAGGCTTGTAGAGATATAAAACTTCCCCTTATTACTGCTTTGGCTGTATCCCACACATTTTGGTATGATGTCTCATTATTGTCATTTTCTTGGGTGAAGTTATTAATTATGTGTATGATTTGCTGTTTTACCCAATCATTCTTTAGTATAAGATTATTTAGTTTCCAATTATTTTTGGTCTATTTTCCCCTGGCTTTTTATTAAATGTAATTTTGATTGCATTGTGGTCTGAAAAGGATGCATTTACTATTTCTGCCTTACTGCATTTGATTTTGAGGTTTTTATGCGCTAGTATATGATCATTTTTTGTAGAGGTTCCATGAACTGCTGAGAAAAAGTAATGCCCTTCCTTATCTATTTTAATTAGATCAATTTTTGTTTTTGCTTGATCTGAGATGAGGATGGCTACCCCTGCTTTTTTGGCTTTGCCTGAAGCATAGTAGATTCTGCTCCACTCTTTTACTTTTAGTTTGAATGTATCACCCTGTTTCAGGCGTGTTTCATGTAAACAACATACAGTAGAATTCTGTCTTTTAATCCAGTCTGCTAACTGCTTCCTCTTTATGAGGCAGTTTGCCCCATTCACATTTATGGTTATAATGACTAATTCTATATTGCTTGCCATCCTATTAACCCCTTCTTATGCTTTTCCCCTTTCCTTCCCTCTTACCCCCCTACCCAGTATTAAACTTGTGAACACCACTTGCTTTTCACAGCCCTCCCTTTTTAGTATCCCTCCCCCACCTTAAAGTTCCTCCCCTTATTTTACCCCTTTTCCTCACAATTTCTGTATTCCTTCCCCTTAGCTTACTCCTTCCCTCTCACTTTTCAATGAAGTGGCAGAAGTTTCACCATAAATCGAATATGTCTATTGATACACACTATGTTTGTCTCCCTCCTTTCTTTCTCTCAGGATATAATAGGTTACCTTTACCTCTTCATGAGATGTAGTACCACAACTTTACATTTTTTAATGATATAATTTCCTTTCCACCTCTAGTTTCTAGGACAAATTATACATACGTTCTTTACATATTTTTATGGCAGAAGTATAGTTCTCAAGATTTCTTTTTACCTTTTTAGAAATCTCTTGAGTTCTGTATTTGGAGATCAAACATTTTATGTAGGTCTCTTTTTTTTATTCAAGAATAGATGGGATTCATTTATTTCATTAAATGTCCATCTTCTTCCCTGGAAAACAATGCTCATTTTTGCTGGGTAAGTTATTCTTGGCTGCATATCAAGTTCCTTAGCCTTTCAGAATATCATGATCCAGGCCCTTCGTTCTTTTAATGTGGATGCTGCTAGAACCTGGGTTATCCTTATTGTGGGTCCTCCATATCTGCATTGCTTTTTTCTAGCAGCTTCCAATATTTTTTCCTTTGTCTGATGATACTTGAACTTGGCCACTATATTTCTTGGCATTTTGATTTTAGGGTCCCTTTCAGTAGGTGATCGATGAATTTTTTTCAATGTCTATTTTATCTATGGTACTTTGTAAAGGGTTATTATTGACATCCTAAGAAGACAATCTTTACAAAATCAAAAAGTCAATTACAAATAATGATAAATATTTAGAGAGAAATATTCAAGTTTTTGTTGCTGTTGTGTCATTTTTCAGTTGTATCTGACTCTTTGTGAATCCATTTAGGGTTTTTTTGTCAAAGATACTAGAAAGATTAGCCTTTTTCCATCTCACTCATTTGTCAGATGAGGAAGCTAATGCTAATATGATGAAGTGACTTGCCCATGATCACATAGTTAGTAAATATATGAAATCAGATTTGAACTCAGAAATATGTATTTCTAACACCAGGACATGTGCTCTATCCACTGTACCACATAGCTGCTCATATATTAGCAAAGTACACTAATAATAAAACAGTGTGAATGTGATCACTATAGATCAAATAGAATGGATTGTAAGCTTACTGATTAATCTAATAGCATCTACACTATTATAATAATGACTTGCACTTGTCTAGTATGTAAGTGCAAGACATAAGGTGGAGGATAACATTTCTGAAACCATGTAGGGGAAAAATAAAAAGTCAGGCTTTTGTAATGGCAGAAACTACTATACAACCATAGTTTATCCATTCCCAAGCAATTGAAAGAAAGTAACCACTGTTATACTAGAGTTCAAGATAAAGTGAAGATGGAGGGATTCAGTATGAGATTAAAATGTATAAATAAGCATTAAAGAAATAGAAATGGTCAGGTGGTTCTTCCTTAGGCTGACTAGCCACTTTGCCAGAGTATTCTGTTTAAAATGTATTGACACTGAGAATTCCATGTTGAAGTGAAAGCAAACAAAAGAATTACTTATTTTTAATGACCACTTTTAATCTAACAAAACAGTTTTTACATGAGAATTTATTTAATAACATTCAATAGATGTGTAAGAAATTTTATTAGAATTATTAACTATCATCTTGTGTCACCACAGAGATTTAGCAACCTGACCTTGGAGAGTAGTGTCTAGAACAAATAGCTACCCATTCTCTCTTGGAAGGGCTTTTGTGATGAGTAATTCATTTCTTCCAGAGGAAATTCATTCTACCTTTGGTGATACCTCACTCTCAGGGAGTTTTATACTTGTATCTTCAAATATTCTAGCCAAGAGCAATGGAGAAATTGACAACCATAAGCACACCTGCAAAAGACAGAGATCAAAGGTACACAAATGTACTATCTTGTGTTTCTATTTTGAATGATGGGAAGTGTTTAATAGAATTTTAAGGAAGAGGGAGAATGAAACAAATTGCCAGTGGTTACAGATTAGCAGGCAAGATAGAATATTGCAGTGATTCTCCTTATTAGTATTTGTAAAATGATTCAAACTTATATATGGCTCTTGGTTTGAGAAGGGATTTAGTTGAATTGTAACGATCCTAAAAACACCTAGATGGGCATTAATCATTATGCATTTCTCTGTGTAGACACTGACCTTTTTAGGGTACAGAAAGAAGTACTAGATATGATTGTTAAGTACCTGTCAATGATCTTTGAAAAGCCATAAAGTTTGGCAAAGATAACAAAATACAGTAACACGTAATTTTAGAAGGTCTTTGGGAACATAGTCACAATACCTAATTGGCAAAGCTATAAATTGGTTCAATTGTTCTGGGAAATAATGTGGAAGTATGTCAGAAAAGTCACAAAAGTGCTCATACCCTTTAAAACTCAGTGTAATGACAGAAAGTGTCTATATATAACAAAGTGTTTTTTAGAACATCTCTGTGTCAATAAAAGAAAAAAGCACTGGAAACAAACTGAGTGCTTATTGATTGACCAAAGAACAAAATATAATATGTAAATTAAGTGGAATATTATTGACATAATTTAAAAAACAAAAAGACCTTTATGAATTGAGGCACAGGAAACAAAGTAAATCCAAAAGAATAATATATGTAAAGATTATAAATTTTTAATAAAACAATTTTAAATATACTAAAATATAGGTTAATTTCAATAGCCAATTTTAGCATCAGAGATCAAACAATAAAATAAACATACTTCCCTCCTACCCAATGGAGAAGTAGGATACTCTGCATATGGAATAATATCATATCCAGTAATTTTGATGATTTAGTTTTAATTTTCAGTGAAGTGGAAGGAAGCAAATGGATGTAGGTATCTTAAGGAAAGATTGTGATAGAAAAAAGCAAAAGTCATCAATAAACTTATTTTTTAAATGAAAAAAAAACCTAATTAGAGGAATAGAAAACAGAAAATCTTTCCCTTTTTAAAAAAAAATTAAAAATCAAGAAAATAGTAGAAAATGCAAAATTTAAGACTGGTGAGTTTAGCTTCAAATTCTGGTTAAACTAAATAAAATATTTTTAAAGGGGTGGTTTCTGGATATTTAGAAACAACATTTTGATCACTAACAATAAGGACAACTTCAACAAAACTAGATCACTCACTGCAATTTTTTTACTAGAATAGTAGAGGGACTGGAGACATAATTTACTACAACTTAGCAAAGATTTAATATGGTTTTTCAAGTTGCTTTTCTACTCAATTTGGTACTAATAGTAGTTATTTGAGTTACAATACAATACTATCTCTACTCAAAATCAGAATATTTACATGGGAAATCAAGAAAATAAAGTATCTATCAGCAGATGGTTGGCAATTCATTACTTTCATTGGTGTTGGCATTCTTCCAAGGGGGGAAAGGAAGAGAAGAAGGCCAAAGGGAAGAATGCCCAGAGTGCTAGCTGTTGTGAGGTTCTAAAAATAGTAAAGGGCGATTCTGAAGCAAAAGATACAAAGCCATCCAGGTGCTAGCTGCCTGGTGTACTCCAAATACCTGAAGTGTCAGTGTCCACTGCTCCTGTCAGAGAGCTAAAATGGAGTATTAGAAACATGATTATAGATTTTTCTCTGAACTGGAAAAGGCATTTTCTCCTCCTCCTTTGAATATACTCTCTTATTTGGATCATTTGATAGCAAAAATGTGACATGAGATGGTGAAGTTCTAATAGGTCTCTTTTAAACATCAAATAGTCAAATACTGGTTTAGAAATGAAAATAATAATAATTATAATTTGTCACTCAGCATTTGGCTTAAAACTCAATGCAGTAAATGAGAGGAGAATATTTTGGAGGGAAATCAAAACCCTACTCAAAATTTTCTGAGATTTAGAGCTCTAATCTTGTGTGGCATTTTACTTAAATAGTAAGTTAAATTCTATTATAGAAAACACAATAAACAAAAGAAAAAAATCACTTCTATAGCCATATCTGAGACAGTTTACTTTTGACAAGAATAAGAATGAAGTTTTATTCATATATTCACATACATATATACATATACATATATACATATATAAAACATATTTCCTATATAATGCATATTATGTTTGTATATACATATAGATATGCATGTGAAAGTATATACATAATTCATATGTGTATACACATATATTACATAGCATCCAAACATACATTAATATATGTAAATATTTATATTTACATATATACACATATATAGGAATTTAGCATTGCATATATGTGTATATCCCCATATATACATTAATACATATATTTTACATATATGTTATATATTATAGATAACTGTATATGTATACACATATATATATATACATATGTGCACACATATATGCATGTGTAACCCATTATATGTATGTGTATCTGTGTATGTATAATGTACAAACATTATATATATATATATATATAAATTGTATTATATAAAATATAATATGTGTATATATATAAAGTACTACAAAGTCATCTGGTTTCATTTTGTTTCCACTGAGTCAGCAAGACTAAGAAAGCTTCTAGGGATATGAGTGTGTACTTGGTGTGTGTGCACATGCATCTATGTGCATGTGTGTATATGTGCTTTATGAGAACCTTAAAAACTACATGAGAAAAGGTTAAAGACAATAAATGTGTCAGTGCAAATATTTCAGCAAGTATTTATAGAAGTGGAAAAGCCACAGGAGCAGATAAAGCAAACACATTGATGGAAGACCTGGATCCCCAGACCTGTTCTGAATCTCCTTGGGACTTTTACTGAAATGAAGTCCATAAACCTTAAAAGCAAACCACTCAAAATCCAAGACAGGAAATTGTTTGGTAAGGAAACTTCCCTGCCTGTGACCTTCTTTGGAGATCATTCAAAGTGTATATACCACAGGCTCTGAAAATAAATGATAGATGGAAAACTGGCAAGATGATCCCCCAGGACTAAACAATGTAATGTCATGTAGTTTGTAATTGCATAGAAATTTGTCACCATGGTCTGCATTGAGAACACACATTCAGTAAACTTTTACTAATATGTTCTTATCATTTTGGTGTGTGATTTTCCCCCTCCAAAAAAACCAAAAACAAACAAACAAACAAACAAAAAAAAAAACTATGTAAAATAGTCTGGCATTTGGCACAATGCTTGATAGTGATTACAGTCAACTATGCAAAATTTTAATTATTATGGTATACACATATACATTATAACATTTTAATGAACTTTCTTTTGCAGTAAAATTATCTTACCTTAACCCCTTACAGGAAAGTCCAAAGGCCTCATCCCCCAGGAGATGTGGTCTGTACTTACAAGGACTAAGAAGGCAATGTAGCTATTAAGGGGACCCAACAGGGGACTTTCCATGCAAATGCAATGACAATAATTATGAATTATTAACTAGCTATATCTCTATCAAGTTTTGGACATGAAGGCGTTTCTTAAAATTTATCTTTTTCCTTTTTTTAAAATTTAAAACCCTGTAATTTTCTAAGTACCTCAATATGCTAATGAATCTATGAAATTTCTAGGACAGATTATTTACTTTAACAATATAGTTTGCAGCCTATTTATCCCTTCTCATCCTATTTAACTGTTTTCTACATTGTATAGAGACATCATATAGATCCATCCAACAAAGCGGATTTTTTTTTACTTAATAATTTTTTATTATATATATATATTTTTATAATATTATCCCTTGTATTCATTTTTCCAAATTATCCCCCTCTCCCTATATTCCCTCCCCCCGATGACAGGCAATCCCATACATTTTACATGCGTTACAATATAGTCTAGATACAATACATGTGTGTGAATATCATTTTCTTGTTGCACAATAAACATTAGATTCCGAAGGTACATGCAACCTGGGCAGACAGATATTAGTGCTAACAATTTACATTCACTTCCCAGTGTTTCTTCTCTGGGTGTAGCTACCTCTGTCCATCATTGATCAACTGAAAGTGAGTTGGTTTTTCTTTATGTTGAAGATTTCCACTTCCATCAGAATACATCCTCATACAGCATTGTTGCTGAAGTGTACAGCGATCTTCTGGTTCTGCTCATTTCACTCAGCATCAGTTGATTTAAGTCTCTCCAGGCCTCTCTGTATTCCTCCTGCTGGTCATTTCTTACAGAGCAATATATGTGCCAAAATGTTTGTGGCAGCTCTTTTTGTAGTAGCTAGAAACTGGAAGAAGAATGGATGTCCATCAGTTGGAGAATGGTTGGGTAAATTATGGTATATGAAGGTTACAAAGCAGATTTTCTTAAAAATTTCGACATGGGATAAATATCATATAATTCATTAAACAAAGTTTCTAAGTAATGTATACAGAAGTTTTTCATGCTTTGTTATTTTGAAAACTATACTCAGATATTTGCTAAGGCCAATGATGAAAGCCTTCTTAAATTAAATTTTCATGTTAAAATAAGAAAAGGATCCTCTCAAAGTTAAAACCTCAATTTCTGGTTATGGTGTTTTTTAACTTCATAATTTTGAGGATACAAACGGACAAAACACAGGCACAATTTATAAAACTTTATTTTGGGTGATTGTTTCTATCAGTGAGAGCTCTGTATCATTTTAAAGTTAAATTAACCCAAGGGACTCCTTCCAAAGATTCAGGAACCCAAAGATCTCACAATCATTAAATATTGAGTTGAACTCTCAGAAGACTTGGTTTGGATTCCACTTATGCACAGATCACATATTACATGGAAAAAGATGTAATAATTTTATGTATAAATATTTCATCAATCCTACTGGATTGTAGACTCCACTAGTATTAAGGACCATATCTTGGTTATCTTCATATCATTACTGCTTTCTAAAGCATGTTTTAAATACTCCTTATATACAGCTGATGATAAAAAAGGGTATTTGTTGAGTGGATGGATTTTCTTCCAAAAAAATGTCAATCTAAAGGCATCAGTACATGTTAATTGCCAGTGTGTCTTCGTTTTCTACCAAATTATCAAAGATACATTGCCTATGACCATAATTTCATATGCAGTTTAAAGAACACTTACCTTGTAAATTTTATGGGAAACTAATATAGTACTTAAAATATTAGGAGTTTGATTCTGTTTGAAGTAACTCATGTTAGAAATAATTCTTATTTTTAAGGTGGAGAGCATATAGAACTGAAAAACCACGATGTCAAAGGATCTGAAAGCAGTGTTATATGAGCATTGGTTGAAGAAAATCAGAACATTTAGCTTGGAGTTTAGAATGTGGGAGCTATTTTTAAAATTATCTTGTTTTTATTTTTATCTCTGAATGCCATATTTGACATAAGTCTAATACATAATGAGTGTTTTGTAAGTGATTATTAAACTGAACTGAATCCAAGGAACTGCTGTGTCTAAGAGCTGATTTCTTTTTTAACTTCAAATTGGGAAAAAAAAAAAAAAAAGGAGTCATTAGAAATTGCAGAGAAATATAAGGCTTGAAGATAAGAACAAATTTCCTTGAGTTTGTTGCTACGTGAAAATGGAAGTTGTTTTAGTGGATCTTCAGTCAAAGACTTGAAAAGAATTTCTGGAGTGTGCTATAGAGCAATTTTTGTTCATATATTAATTGTACCAGAGGCCTCTGAGTTGGTTTGAATTTGTGTTTTAGCATTATAAGGAAAGAAATCTTGTCCCAAAGAGATAAACTGTCCACAATGTGATCAGAGGAAAGAATATTTTCAGGGCATTTCATATGTTAGGCACTTTCTAAATACTTATGCAATGAATTCCATTAAGGAAATTTAGGGGGCAGCCAGAGCACAGAAAGTGAATATTCTCTATCTATTATTTGATTATCAAAAAAAAAAATAAGTGAGTGTTTTGTTCATATAATGCAGAGTATATAGATATTGGTCACCATGTAGATGCAGCCAAAAAGGAAATAGGAAGGGTGATGTCCATGTTATAAATATACATATATATATATATAAGTATTTATGTGTATACATACAGACATATATATATATGTATATGTGTATATATATATATATATATATATATATATATATAAAATGTGTTTACATACAGAAGATGTATATATCTATATATGGGTTGTCCACTATATAATTGAGGCTTTGATTATAATCAATTGCTAATAAACACTTCAACTTCTAGTGTTTATCATTAGTCCAGTAAAGAAATTAGTGGTGGATAAAAGGTTTTTCTTTTCTTTTTTTTTTTTTTTTTAATTTCCATTGTGTGAAATTCCACAAGCCAGTATTCAAATTGCTATTTCCTCTAATTTGAAAACATTACTTTCATCAGGAAAGCTGAGAAATGAGGAGACTCCCCAGAATAATTTTATTAGCAGGCTCAGCTAGAAGGTCAACACCAGTCATTAGAGAATTATATTGGAATTGTCACTGAAACCATCAAATGATAAAAATTCATTTGACATAAATGTGAAAGAAAAAAATGTTTCTCTTACAAGGCATTGTTGTCCAACGGATAAAGCCTTTTTCTAACTTCAAATCCTTCTGGATGAAAGGTGTATCAAGAGCAATTAGCAATTACTATTTCACAACAAATCATAGTTGTCTGTTAGATAAAGCATTGTACTGGGAATTGGTAGACCTGAATTCTATTCCCAGATCTGCTATTTTCTCACTGTATGACATTGAAAAGTCACTTCATCTCTGTGTCAGAGAAAAGTTATAATTAAGTTTTATTGGAGTATAAATCTCTATCTGATGGAGCTATAGAACTACAAATATAATTCTAATCAGAATAAAAAGCGCTCATCATGAATGGGTATCTATTTCCCTTGGAATATATTGTGTGCATGTGTAAATATGTGTATTCATGAGATAGTAGATAGATATGATTTTGGAATGCTTGGGAACTCTAAATTATCTGGGATGTCTAAATTCATTCTCTGGAACAACTTATGCTAGAGTCATTATCAGTTTGACTTTTCTATAGTAAAATGAAGGAATGGGATTACAGTTGCCTATATATTAGAACAATAGTTCCCATTAGGAATGATGACGTATTCCTATTTAAAAGAGAGCAATTTTACTATCTTCCACTTGAGTTAATGAGCAAGTCATATAATCATAGTACTGTTTCATGGGTCAGTTTCCCTTACAGGTAGAATGAGGCCATTGGTGACCCATCAGCAATGGCCAAATTGATTTTCAAAGTCCTCAAAGATAAACATTACCGGGGGTGGAGCCAAGATGGCAGAGAAGATACACGTGATCCTGTAAGCTCCTTTCTTCCCTCACTACCAATTAGATAAATTCAGCCTCAAAAATAGCGCTGGACTGATAGAAACCAAAAGGACTGGAAGCACGACTTACCAGCTGAAGAGAATCTGGAGTTTCAACATAAAAGGTTAGTCCCCAGGGGAGGGAAAAAAAAAAGAGGCCAGCACAGATGGTTGGATGGTGGCACACTGCGCCAATTGCATTGGGGAGGGCTCTGGGATCAGAGAAGCCACTAAGATAGAGGAATCTGGCACAGGCTGTTAGCTCTTCTCTGCTTATAAAACAGCAGTTCAGAAGAGAAATTAAGCCACTTTCGACTTCACGAAAACTATGGCCCAAAAAAGAGCCTAGATTCTATTTTACAGGAAATTATCAAAGAGAACTGTCCAGAGATAATAGAAACAGAAGGGAAAGTAAATGAAATAGACCCTAAGCTAGATACTAGAACCTCCCCGATTCTGGGATCTCGGCACTGTGGGTGTGGCTGACTTAGGCTGTCTCGGCTTTCACCTGAGGGTAGTTAAGAGATTGAAAAGTGGGCGGTAACTCATAGTGCCTTGCTTGGCTGGAGGCTGTGGAACTCAGCCCTGGAAGTCCCAGAGAAGCAGAACCTTTGAACTAGGGATCACGGTTTCAGGGCAGACACTTCCAGTTTGAGTGCAGGGGCTTTTCATGTCACCTGCTGCTGACATCCACACCCCACCAGAATGCATAGGCTGGGCTTTGTGACGCCTTTACTGTTTGGTCTCAAACCTCAGGAAAGTTGCTTCCAGGGAGAGGGTGGGGAACTCTCTCCCAGAGCTCTCTCATAGCTCAGGCGCAGAAGCTGCTGCATCCATCCGGTCTGGGAGGAAGCTGGTAAAGAAACAAATAAATAATTTCCTACCCCAGGGACAGACCCCAAAATATTTTTTAAATATGAGTAAAAAGCAAAGAAAAACTATAGATTCCCTCTACACAGAGAAAGAGTGGGTATCCAACCCCAAGGAAGTTAACAGCAGAGAGTCAGCAGATAACATCCTAAAGGGGAATGATACCTGCCCCCCAATACATAACTATCTCCTTGAAGTGACTATTAAAAAGTTAAGAGAGTTTGAAGAAAAATGGGGAAAGGAAAGAGAAGCAATGATAGAGAATAACAACGTTCTGAAATTGGAGTTGGAAAAAATAAAGAATTCACAGGAGATGCAGGGAAACAAAATTTGTGAATGAGAAAAGGTTAAAAAATCACAGGAAAGTAAGATTTCTGAATTGGAAAAGATAAAAAAGTCTCAAGAAAATAGGATTTCTGAATTGGAAAAAGAAAACAACTCACAAAAAAATTAGGTAAATGGAAAAAAAATTCAATAGAGCAAAATAATTCATTTAAAAATGAAATTGGGCATTTACAGAAAGAATTAAAAACTGTGAATGAAGAAAATAACTCCTTAAAATTCAGGATGGACCAAAGAGAAATGAATGATTCATTGAAAACCCAAGAATCACTCAAACAAAACAAAAAAAAAAAAAAAAAAAAATGAAAACCTGGAGAATAAAGTCAAATACTTACTGGGAAAATCTATAGACCTGGAAAATAGATCTAGGAGAGATAAACTGCGGATCATTAGACTTCCCGAAAACTATGGCCCAAAAAAGAGTCTAGATTCTATTTTACAGGAAATTATCAAAGAGAACCATCCAGAGATAATAGAAACAGAAGGGAAAGTAGACGTCAAAAGAATTCATCGAACTCCTTCTGAAATAGACCCTAAAAAAAGAACACCACGGAATATTGTGGCTAAGATGCAGAATTACCACACAAAGGAGAAAATCTTGCAAGCAGATAGAAAAAAACAATTTAAATACCAAGGTGCCACAATAAGGGTCACACAAGACCTGGCTGCCTCCACATTAAAAGATAGAAGGACCTGGAACCTGATATTCCCTAAGGCAAAAGATCAAGGATTGCAACCAAGAATAAACTACCCAGCTAAGTTTAGCATCTTTTTCCATGGAAGAAGATGGTCATTCAATGAAATAGAGAAATTCCATATGTTTCTAAGAAAAAAACCAGACTTAAACAAAAAAATTTGTTCTACATCCACAAGACTGAAGAGAAACAGAAAAAGCTACACAGAACCCTTGAGAACTGTATCTCTGTTGTGGGTATATAGAAAGTATGCATGGATAATTTGATTTTACTGATATAAAATAAATAAAGGGGGGTGTAGTAAAGGGAAAGGGGTAGTATCAGAAAAAGGGAAGGAGTAATAAAAAGAGGGAAACTACATCCAAGGAAGAGGCATAAAAAATACACCATATCTGAGGGAATTTAGAGAGGGGGAGAAACATTGTGTGAACCTTACTCTCATCAGAAGAGGCTCAAAGAGTAAATAATTGACATATTTGTTTTTCAGAGAATTCTCTCTCACCTCATTAAAAGGGGGGAGAGGAAAGGGGAAGAGGAAAGGGGAAAAGGAAAAGGAGAATAAGGGAAGGGAAGTGGAGGGAGGGGGGAGGGATACTAAAAAAAAAGGGAGGGCTGTGCGTCACAAGTGGGATCTATAAATTAAATATCGGGGAAGGGGATCAACGGGGTCAAGGAAAAAAGCATAAGCTGGGGATAAAATGATGGCAGGAAATACAGAATTAGTAAATTTAACTGTAAATGTGAATGGAATGAACACTCCCATCAAAAGGAGACGGATAGCAGACTGGATCAAAAATCAGAACCCTACAATATGTTGTTTACAGGAAACACACTTAAAGCAGGGAGATACATACAGAGTAAAGGTAAAAGGTTGGAGCAGAATATATTATGCTTCAGGTAAAGTCAAAAAAGCAGGGGTAGCTATCCTTATCTCAGATCAAGCAAAAGCAGAAGTTGATCTACATAAAAGAGATAAGGAAGGAAACTATATCCTGCTGAAAGGTAGCATAAATAATGAAGCCATATCAATACTAAACATATATGCACCAAGTGGTATAGCATCTAACTTTCTAAAGGAAAAGTTAAGAGAATTGCAAGAAGAAATAGACAGTAAAACTATAATAGTGGGAGATCTCAACCTTGCACTCTCAGATTTAGACAAATCAAACCACAAAACAAATAAGAAAGAAATTAAAAAATTAAATAGAACATCAGAAAAACTAGGTATGATAGACCTTTGGAGAAAACTGAATGTTGGACAGATATAACTACACCCAGAGAAGGAACACTGGGAAGTAAATGTAAATTGTTAGCACTACTGTCTATCTACCCAGGTTACTTATACCTTCGGAATCTAATACTTAATGTGCAACAAGAAAATGGGATTTACACACATATATTGTATCTAGGTTATATTGTAACACATGTAAAATTTATGGGATTACCTGTAATCGGGGGGAGGGAGTGGAGAGAGGGGGGGATAATTTGGAAAAATGAATACAAGGGATAATATTATATAAAAAAAAAGATAGACATTACTTAGAAGCTGCAAAGATGTAAATTTAGATTTGATATCAAGAAAACTAAAAATTTGAGCCACCTCAGGGTGGAGTTGTGTTCTTTTCATTGAATGTTTTCCAGAACAAGTTGCATAGTTCTTCTCTAATATATTAAAGTAAATATTCCTTTTCAGGTTTTGAGTTGCACAAGAAGGCCTCAAGACCTTTCTAAATCTAAAATTAGTTGATTCCATAATTCCCTCCAAGTTGTAAATTTGTGTCTTTTGGTGAAGACAGACAGGTGGGGAAAAAAAGATGACTTCAAGAACAACAGTGGTCCTCCTGGGATAACCTGAGAAGACACAAAGAAAGATCCCAAGCTAGGGATTAGCTAATGTGAAGTACAAACATCTCCAGGCTAGCTCCACAGAAACACCAAGTAGGAGAAAGAAAGAGAGAAAGAGAGAAAGAAGAAGAGAAAGAGAGAAAGAGAGAAAGAAAGAAAGAAAGAAAGAAAGAAAGAAAGAAAGAAAGAAAGAAAGAAAGAAAGAAAGAAAGAAAGAAAGAAAGAAAGAGAGAGAGAGACGGAGAGAGAGAGAAAGAAAGAAAGAAAGAAAGAAAGAAAGAAAGAAAGAAAGAAAGAAAGAAAGAAAGAAAGAAAGAAAGAAAGAAAGAAAGAAAGAAAGAGAGAAAGAGAAAGAGAGAAAGAGGAAGGAAGGAAGGAAGGAAGGAAGGAAGGAAGGAAGGAAGGAAGGAAGGAAGGAAGGAAGGAAGGAAGGAAAGAAGGAAGGAAGGAAGGAAGGAAGGAAGGAAGGAAGGAAGGAAGGAAGGAAAGAAAAGAAAGAAAAAAACTTGTACCAAGCAATACAATATTGCCAATAATAAACTTGTACCAACCCTCTTTAAAAAAAAAAAAAAAAAAAAAAAAAAAAAAAAAAAGAAAAGAAAGCATGTGTTTATATGGAACACACAGTCAATGTTCACATTACTGTACAACTTAATTTGACTTTTAACTGTTAACTTAATAAAACTTTTTACCCAACAATCTCAAAATTGTATATGCATAAGCTCAAAAACAATCTATGATCTTATTGATAAAGAAGCTATCTCCATTAATGTATCAGGTAACCCAACCATGCTTGCCAGTTCTATCTGTCTCATCTACTTCTGCATAAATGTTTGCACAGGGAATCTCCTCAACATGTCAAAGAAATTTCTCACTTCTTCCTGATATCTGGAGATTACCATTAGAGTACTTGTCATCCTTTTTCTTCTCATATGAGAAAGAAAAATCTAGTCCTCCTGTTTATAAAATTATTGTCTAAAAATATTGTCTATCTTATAGTTTAATGTTTTATAAGCTAAAATGCACTAAGATTTAGGGTATGCTATATAAGAATGACAGGAATTCTTATATATAATTGATTAAAATATATGACCAGGCAGTTAACAAAGATAACAAAAAAAAGGTCTCAAAATCCAGATCATAACATTTCTCACACCTATTATGTAAAGAAAAGTGAAAATAATAAAATAAAATGAAAATTGTTGGAGATGCTATTTGAAAGCAATCATGTTAATTCAATTTCATTGTTGATAAAGCTGTCAAATGATTTAGTGGTTCATCTGTTGTGGAAAATAATGTAAAATTGAATCTCAAGTCACTAGACTGTGCAAACCCTTTGACTTAACCATATCAATATAATCCCTATATCCAAACCTATCGGTATAGAAAGGTATATAGATAGCTAAATAGATGTGTGAGCATGTATATGTATGTCCATATATACATATATATGCATATGTTAAAGTTAATATATTATAATTTGTACATATTATGTTACATAAAATAGATTAATAATATATACATTATTTACATAACATATCATAACAATATGTGTACATGTTATATATGTGTATGGATGTAGATAAGTTAGACAAACCAATATAATAACAATGGAGAATAATATGGAATTGAAGAAATTAAGGTTATAAATGGTGGGTGTCTGAAACAATGGTGGTAACTTTAACACAAATAGGAAAGTATGGAAAAAGGGACCACTTAAAGGGAAATATAATGAATCCAGTTCTAAAAATGTTCAGTATGGAATATATTTTTACCATATATAGTTTGAAATGCCCAGTAGGGTATGTATGACATAAATAGAATAGCAGTAGATAGTTCTCATCTTCCATGAAAATGAAATTTCCTCTCTAATCATCTTTAATTGCCCCAAATCATCCATTGCCATTCCTTCATTACTTTTGGAGGTTTTTTTGTTTGTTTGTTTGTTTGTTTTTCCCAGGGAGGGGTTGTTTGTTTGATTTTTTTCACTGTCATCCCAATTTATTTTTTTTTTTTTTGAGTTAAAATGGAGTCCAAGATCCTGAGTTTCTTAATGAGAGACATATTATTTAGTAGGAATCTTATCTTTCTCATCTACTTTTAGACTTTATGTCTAAATTAGAAAAGAGAAAGAGGAGTGAACAGGAGAATGGTTTGAACAATGGACTTCTCTATGTGACATCCATAGAAGGATTCTATGGACATAAGTCCATAAGTGTTGATCATGCAATTTTTTCATTCACTGTGAAGGAGGGTCTCAATGATTCTTATTCTTTAGTGCTGCTAGACTTACCTTTTGTTCCTTTAGATGAAAAATATTAACACTTGTTTGATCTGCCAAGTGTCTTTCCATAGGCTTGAAACTATTTTGTGCTGACCTTAAGAATCTTTCTTCATCCTCCCTGAAATTTTTCATGTACATGTTTTAATGGAAATCTGTTTATTTTTTCCTACTTTTAACCTATTGCTTTGTCTTTATCAGTTTATACAAAATAGTTTTACTGCATAAGTATTAATATTCTTGTTAGTTGGAACTTGATTTCTTAGACTTTTTGTTCTAGAGAAATAGAGTATTCTATTAGTAAGTAGATTGTAAAGTATATTAATAAATAAAGTAAGGACAAAGAATTGACTGCTTTCTCTACTGTTTTAATGGTTCTCTGCAGCAACTTTCACTAAATTTTTATGCCTGGACTCCTATAGATGTTAGAAATAAGATTATAGATAGGTATGGATGATCATACAAGTAGTCAATTCTGCCAGCTTCCCCACATTATTTTTCATTGCTTAATTCTCTCATACTCCCCCTTTTTCATAGTTCCTCATTATCACAATAACATTTTTATAATTTTAAAGGACATTCTTAATATGTAATAAATTCTCTAATCTTGTCATTCTCACGTTGCAGATGAGGAATGAAAGAAAACTGGGGCTTTAGTGAGTACCCACTTTGTGCCAGATACTGTGCTAAACAAATTACAAATATCAATTTTCTTGATCCTCAAAAAGACCATGAAAAATTGATGCTAATCCCCTATCTCCAAATATAGTGGAAGAAACTTAAAAAGACAGGTTAGGTGACTTGTCTAGAGTAACACAATTAATAAGTGTCTGAGGCCTTAGTAGCTCAAGTTCCAAAACTCTAACCATTATGCCATATAGCTACCTCTATGAGACAGTTTCCTCAAATGAGTAAATTGAAATGCAGAGACATGATGTCATTATCCAGAGCGATGATGTAATTTTACTATGATAAATCCATAATTTATTTTCCAATAGTCTAATGAACAAGGGAAAATAATAAACAAAACCTCCTGACTTTTAAGTCTGGTACTCTTTCCACTGTCAAAGTGGACTCATTACAATTTGATAATATCAAAGATATATTAAACTAGGACAACAATAGGAATCAATTTCTACCAACAGCATAGAGGAGGATAAACAACAGTTCTGAGTGATCTATTTTGTGTAAAATCTTTCATATACAATTTATGTAGAAAAGATGGTGGCTATTTAAATCATGAACTATAAATATACAATTCACACTCTGGAGGTATTCCAGTAGGCTCAAGTCTAAAAGAGAATATTGAAGGGAATATCAGAAAATATTCCCTCCCCTCTAAACTCAAATCCTGTGTGCTTTGTTTCTGTCTTTAAAAAAAAAAAAAAAAGAAGAAGACTCAAAGCTCATGGTATGGACCATATTCTGTATGAAAGCAAGCACTTTGCTTTGTCTAAAACCCAGACTTTTGGGCTATGAAATTTTCAAAAAATGGATAAGTAGAAATTAAAACATCATGATATATTCACAGTTGTGTAATGAAGTGGCTACAAATTAGCAAAGTCACCAAAGCTTTGTACTCCAAAATATTCTCTACTAAACTTCATTTCTCCATTTTATTAATGGGTATGTTTATCAATGGGTTATAGAGACTTTTTTAAAATCTGCATTTTTGTGTAAAATAAATTACTATTAAAAGTTTCTCTAAATCATTATTTTGGATGGCACATTGCAAAAATTGAAGTGAATAAGGGTAAAGTATTAAGTTTGGATTAAATGATATCTAAGTTCTAACATTTTAGGATGCTAATATAATGGTGAAAAGAAGGAAAGGCAACTGCAGTGAAAGAGCTTGAAGATGTGGGAGTACATAAATCTTGATCTGTTATAAAGTGGATGTTTATATCCAGGGTTTAGAGCTTTCAGAAAGACAATGAATGTCTTATGGATCTGAGTGTATCATTAGGTTACACAATTATTTAGGGTCTGAAATACTGGACCTAATTTTACATATGTTCTGCTGGAGGAAAAAAAAAAAGAAAGTAAAAGTTGTTTTTAATGTGACCACTTTATTGGCAGTTTTTTTTACAAATCAGTCCTTGGCTTTGCCTTTTAACAAAGTGGCAGCCAAGGACCTAAGGGAAGGGAAGGACTGCCAGGGATTTTGACCAATGAATTGATTGTTTTCTTCTGTCAGGGAGTTAGTGCTAATCCTTTTTCATGAGTTGGCTTTTTCCCTTGGTCAGTGACACAAACTCATTAGTTCGCCTGACTATGGTCTAGTGAATTGGCCAAAAGATCAGGAAGAAGTTGTAAAAGTAAACCCTTAGGAATAGTCTTGGAAAACAAATACTTGAGCTTGCCTTGTTTGTTGTTTTTGACATTTTCTAGGCTTGATATTTCTTTTGGACTGAGAGGATTTGGCAATGGGCCACTGACTTCCAGAAAAAAGGAAAAAAGAACAAATGTGAATCAAATGAAGTGCTAAGATTCCTGAACTTCATTGTTTGTGCCTCTTGTTGGGTCAGTATGTGATACTTCCATACATTCATTTATAGCAATATGCTATATCATAGGATAAAAGTGAAAAGATCTGTAGTGGAGGAACTCATTCTGAAATATATTGGAATCCTTCCCTAAGAAAGTAAATTCAAGAGGTATTACTCCATAGAAAAGAAACCATGTCCTGACTGATGTCCAATCTCCAAATTTAGGCCTTTAATGATAAACTTACATTTTATCACTATGATCATCTTTAAAACCTTCCCAGTAAGAAAGAATTTGCTAGAGCTTGTCCTCTTCTTTTGCATAGCTTTTGATTACTGAAGCTATTTTAGTGCCTTAAATTTTTTTGTAAATAAGATAGATATTATAGTGAATCCAGCAGGAACATAAGTAAAAATCCAACATTCTGGCTCTGCCTTTGGCTCTGGTTCTGTCTCTGTTTCTATCTCTTTATCTTTGTCTCTCTGTAGCTGTCTCTCTGTCTTTCTTCTCTCCTTTGTATCTCTTGGTCTTATAAATATATGAACTACTTTCTATATTATAATTAAATATTTTTCCTGATATACAACCTGCCAACCAAATGCACATACAAAATTAAGTAGAAAAGTTTTTTGGGAAGAATATTTCTGGAAAGTTATAGCATATGGTTTTCATGTGAACTGTAGGTTCCAAATTACTTATTTGTCGTTAAAATTATTGCCAAATTCACATGGCATAAATCTAAATTATAATGGGAATGAGTTTTTTAAAATATGTATTTGTTAAATCTGAAGGAATTGTAAGCCTTCAAATTCATGTTTGATATAAAAACATAGTTTGTTTCTCTCTTATATACATTATACTATACTTTCATATTTATGCTTTATTCTCCCCTATAAGTTATAAACTTTTAAATAAATCAAATCATACCCATCTTTATGCATTTGTTCATTTTATTCCTCATGACTGATATGCTCACAGAGATATCCCCCGTTCAATATCCTATTAACTCTCTCTGCCTATCAAAACTCGCCAATGTTTCCTTCCCATGTGCATTTAAAATTCTACTTTTTGTTTATGAAGCCTAAACTTAGTATTCTGATACAAATTCATTTCTTCATTTATTGAACTATTATTGGAATTGATTTCTATACAACTTCCCTTAGTTCTTATTGTCTTAATTTATTTAATTTAACCTATTTATAATCATTAATTTAATTGTTGGCACTTTTCAATGCAAGAGTTTGGTCCAAAGTTGACAGGCTATTAGAAGGATCAAAACATGTAAATTTTTTTTTATTTTCTCTATAAGGAAAAATTACAGGATATCAGACTAGTACATATAAATTAAAGGCAGATCTAGGAAGATGTGAATAAAACAATTGGAAGAATTTGATTTTTTTCACATATAAAGGCAACAAAAATAAACTTTATTAGGAAATTTGGTCACATTTCCTTTCATAGTCCATAGGAAACATAAACAGATTTAATAATCATCATGAAAATAATTACTTAAGTGTCAACCCACATCTGCTGAAGATCATGAGTAAGTCAAATAATTCTGTTAATAATTTGATTGAGGTCTTCCAAACGAGCTCAAAGTATACCTTGGTTTTTCATGACTACAATCAAAGATGGGCAAAGAAAAGAAGAGGGGAAAAATGGAAAGTGAAATTCATGATTAGTAAACAAAAGAAGGGGACTCACAGACTCTTCAGGATTACTTATGCCAACAATTGAATAATATTTTCTTCAATAACAGAGCCAGACCATACTGAATAGGGCATACTTGGAACAAAATCACTCATCCATTTAGCTAATCATATTTTGAAAGACAAATAACGACTAGCTAATGATAGAGTCATTTTAGAGTTAGTACATGTTAATGAGCCAAACTAAAATCAATATCAAATTAGAAAAAGATTAAGTTGTGCAGATATTAGTGAAAATATGAGAGCCTTAACTTGACTTAGTCAAACAAATAATTAAGGGTAAAAAGAGATATTTCTAAAAGAATCTGTTAAATGAATGCAACATGTAGGTCCTATTAGCTTGAATTAAAAACATGGCAATAATTTTTACTTAGGTTGCTTGCTACAATGAAGGGCCATAAGATCAAATTATTTTTGGAGTACCAGGTCATCTTACTATGTTTTATAAAAAAGGGTATATCACATGTTATCCCTTTTAGAGTATGACTATATCATAAAACTTCATCATTACCCCATGAGGAGATCTATGACCTTAAATGAACCAAAGAGAAAAACATATGATCAGGAAGATGTGAATAATACATTTACCCTTCTTGTTGATTATGACTTGGGGCTCTTTTTCTTTTTCTGTACAAAAGGAGTATATTTGGCTACAGAGAGATAACAAAGGTCTCAATGAAATTATGATCTAAAATAAATACCCTCTACATCTCACATCTGACATTTTTGCTAATAATTATGGGATGAATACATGTAAACTTTACTTTATGTTTGGAATATTAAAATTACATGAGATACAGCTCGGGGTTAAATAGAAGATGGTCTATAAAATTTTGAAAATTATGCTGAAGTATGTCTTTTGGGCTGTCCAATGTTTCAGCAATATTACAATATTTAATTCATAATGGCTTTGCTTAAATTTTTGATTAATTTGTTATAAAATTAATGAAATTTGAATATGTTTGCAACCTGATTACTAACATATTTTTCACATAAATAAAATTTTAATCGTGTTATGACATTACCACTTACATTGCAAATTAGATAAAAGCATTTTCCATTAAACTCAGGTAAATTATTAGAATTATTTTTAGCACAGGAACAGGCAACTTATGCATCCAACATATACATTAAGCCATACATCACTAAATAAAACTTGCTAAAGTGAAATCCTTGCTTTGATTCCTAGAGATTTTGAATTTTTAATGGGAACTTATATTAGGATCCTGAAGTCTCTGAGAAAATTTCACCAAAAAGCTGATTTCCACTTGGAACTCGTATAATAAGGGGCCTTTCAGACCTTCAAAAAGCAACTTCCATCTGTACCATTTTTATAACATCCCTAAATCTGTATTATTTATGAAGACAGGTTAATTGGAGGAAGTTCCTGGAACATCCTTTATACAAAAGGTTGTTACAGATGACATTAACTTAAACCTAAAACCACTGGCTACTACTCAAACTAGTTAATCATAGAAGAAGGAGACCATATTATAATAAATGTGGAGCCATTAGAAATTCAGGTAGACATAAAAACATGGCGTCATCACCTAGAGGAATATCAATAGTAAGTGACTATGATCCTGCAAATAAAATAGATGTTTCTATTCTCCAGTCATTAATGCCATGATCACTACTAGTGAATGCCCTGAAAATTCATTGTCAAAAAGTCAACAAGCATTTACTAAGCAATTGCAATATTACAGAAAAGTTAAAGACATTTTTTTTCTCTCAAGCAAATCACACTCTAATGAGAGAAATAACATGAAAGCAACAAGGATAAATTAGAGTTAATTAAGAAGAAGAAAGCATTAATACCAAGAAGGAACAGGAAAGATTCTTTATAGAAAGTATGATTTTTTGCTGATACTTAAAGGAAGCCAGAAATGTCAAGAGATAGAGATGAGGAAGGAGATTATTCCAGATATTTGGTCAACCAGTAAAAATATTCAGTCAAAAGATGAAACTTTTCAAGGAACAGAAAAATGCTAGTGTTATTGTATAGCAGAATATATAGGAGTGAGGAAGGTGAAAGAAGAATGGAAACTTGGTAAGTGGGTAGGTTTTGAATACCAGCAGATTTAATATTTTATCCTTGAGGTGAGATTTAGTCACTGGAATGCTTTAGAAAGATTACTTTGATAACTGACTGGATGAGGGGCTGGAATGAGAATAGATGTGAGGCAGAGAGAACAAGCAGAAAGCTATTGAAACAGTTAAATCATGAGGTGATTAGAGCCTGTGTCAGACATAAATAAGATGTTTTAAAAATGTAATCTAATTGATGAAGAAACAGTAGAAATATGAAAATATAAGAGGGAATGAATAAGGAGTTGAGTGGCATCTAATTTATAGGCTGGATAGCCTGAGAATAAGAGAGAGCTTGAGAGGATAAACAAAGAGTTGTATTTTACTTGTGTTAATTTTAAGATGTCTATGAAATATCCAATTCTAGGTGTCTGGGCAATTTGCAATGTGAATCTGAAGATTAGGAGAGAGGTTAAGGATAAGTAGTTTTATGAGTGTTCGGGAGAAATAATATCACTAAATCCATGTGAGATCACTAATGAAAATAGTAAAGTAGGAGGACAGAAGAGATATTAGGAAAGTTATGGAAGCTATTACTGTTAGTACGAATGACAGGGAAGGAAAATTGCAGGTTCATCATACATCTAGAAAAAGAACCAGGACAGAAGAGCATCATAGAAAACTGAAGAGAAAAGAGTGTCCAAGATAAGAGGTTGATCAAGTGTCAATGACTTTAGAAATCAAGAAAGATGACGTTTAAGGACAACACATCAAATTTGATGATTAAAGAAATTGGAAACTTTAGAGAGAACATTTCAACTGAAAGGTAGGGTTAAGCCATCCTTCTGATTATTTCTTATCCTTGCCCAAACTTGTGGTGGCTCTCCTGCCTTAATCACTTCTCCACTGAAAATCAAGGATTGTTCAGAAATCCTCCAGAAAGCTAGTCTAGACATTACAGTAAGGTCAATTTAATAACTGGGAAATTAATAAGAGAATTGGTGGAAAGAAAATGAAGGCACTACGTTTAGGTAAAAAGCACCACATATAGGTGACATCTTTAGGAGTTTAACCACAAAAGAAAAAAATAATAATGGGAACATAACTATTGGGATAGACAGATTAGACAGATCCGGTGAGAGTTTTTTTGCCTTTTTTTTTTTGAGGGAGATATGTATTTTTTAGGGAAGAAGCAAATAAAGAAAAATTGAAGATAAAGGAGAAAATAGAGATAATGGAGGAAGAAATCCATTGCAAAAAACAGGATTATAATGAAATCAGGGATTTGTGTGTACTTATGGAGGAATTTTCTGTTAGGGGAAGAGATATCTTATTATGTGAAAAATGGGTGAAGGAAAAATAGTAGCAGACAGTATCTGAGTGATATGAGATAAGGTGAAGGGAGGAAAGAGTTTTTTAAATATTAATAATTAAAAGTAACTTAACAGTTGTACTGTCCTGGCTGGTGGACTTAGAGGAATCAACAAAGGGATAAAAGGTATTAATAATATTCACACCATTGGCTTGTTCAGTCAAACTAAAATGGTATAACTTGTGGCCACCATGAAAGATGCCAGTGCCCACATGAAGAAAAGAAGCCATTAAAGACTTAGTTGGAACTTGATGAAAGAATTAATAGGCAGCTACTATTTTCAATAATTGTACATGTAATATTTGTTGTTGTATGATAGAATTATCTCCATTATGGGATAAGTAGCACAATGGATAGCAAACTGAATTAGATTTAGGAAGACTTCTATTTCTGGGTTCAAATCTAAGTCAGCCACTCACTAACTGCAATCCTGTTTATCTCACTTTTCTCATCTGAAAAATGAGCTGGAGAAGAAAATATCAAGCCACTTCAATATCTTTAAAAAATCCCAAAGATGGTCACAAAACTCAAATGAAAAATGGATCAACAAAACAAAACATTCATCAATACTTTTCGAATAGTTATCCATTGTTTAAAATGTACCACATGACCCTGCATCCAAAGTTGTTTTCTGTTACATTTCATAAACAATTGTTTCCCAAAACACATAATTAAGATACATGTTGTTCCAGCTTAAGTAGCATCAATTAGGTTCCAGGTTTCCACATTATAACCAAGATACATTGTATATGGTCTTAAGCAAATACTAAATCAGAGATGCATCCTTATGCTGTCTCTGGAAAGTTTTCACATAAGAGACTGGCATTAATCACACAAATCTCATAAGAATATATAACCAGAATAACAAATGAAATGTTCTCCTCATGTTACTTCTTAAATTCCTTATCCTACACTCTCTTCCATTGCCCCCACATGCAGATCGCATTACCTACAACTTAGCTCATAGGCAATTCTCTTGTGACTATTCCCTAAAAGCAATGATTATTTTTTTAGCCTCATCATACTCCATGGACAGGATGCTAACTCTATCAGGGATTTCTAAGAAGTGTAGCCATGGTAGCTTTGGACTTTTGAGGACAAGAGAAAGATACAAAAGATAAAGAGCTGTTATTTATAGAATATTGAATCATGCTAATTGATGGAAAAGAAGGAAAAACTACACTATATATCTTTAATATCTGTAAAGGAGCTAGAGAAACCCCCTTCTTGATTGGGAAAGATTTAAGAAAAGTTAAAAAAAACACCTGAAGGACAACATAAATAAAGGAGTAGAAATATACTAACTGTATGCTTTTGATGAATTATAATTGCTAGACTCAGCAGAATTATACCCCCACTTATTTGTAGAAGTAGGAAGTGCACAAATATAAACCATAGTTCATAATGTCAGATTTGATGAGTTTTAATAAGTGTGTTTTCTTCTTTCTCTTTTCCCCTTTAATGTGCATTTGATATAACTTACTGGGAGAATGGGGCATGTGAGGGAAATAAATAATAAAAAATAAAATGCATTAATAAAATTTATTTTTCAGAAAAAAGGACCATGGCTATTAGACTGAAAGAGGCACTATACCCTACCTCAGTCGATCCATGTAATGTGATCAGTTCTGCATACATTTTGCTAAGAGTATTGGTGAACTGATGGTGTTTAATGGTATAGTCACTGGAAGATAAATACCATAGTAAGATTGATTGGACTTATTCACAATTTTTACACTGAAAAATACTTAAAACTGGGATAATGATTGTTTTCAATTATTTTAAGGTCTGTCCTGTAGAACAACATATTTCTCATTCTATGTTCCACCCCAGAGGGAAGGAATGGAACAATGGGTGAGAATTTCTATATTTTAAAATTTGGTTAAATATAAAGAACTGTTCATTTGAGCTATATAACAGTGATACTGGCTGCCTCTAGAACTCTGGAATTGCTGTGGAGATGTGTGGAACATGTAGGCATCTTTTAGAGAAGATTCCTGTTTTTGTACTACTTGGATCTTGGATATCTTTTAGCCAATACATTTTTGTGAAGAACTGTGGTAATATAATTAGTAAGCAATTGACTTTAGGAGATGTATGCACTGCCATTTGTCTACCGCTTGATGATAACAAAAATGTAATTATTGATTTTTCAGTTCTATAATTATTTTTATAATTTTTTGATTTCTATTAAGTTTATGGAAAGTAATAGGCTCTTCCTCAAGCCCCACATGGAAAAAATATATTATACTGTTCTTGGTAATGTTTTCCCAGTTGTTTACTTGGAACATTTTATACTAAGCAAGTAACTACATATAAAGAGGATCTTATGTACAGGGGATAACTTGTTAAGCAAATTATCATCCAAGGTCAAAAAGTTCCTTGAAGAGGGCCAGTGGGGGTTGGGGAAGGAATGTCATTTATAATATACAATATAGAAAAGTAGGACTCGAAGAACAGATCTGTACTTATTAAGCAAGTCCCATGTTGGGACTCTTCTAGTCCTATGTTTATGGGACTGTTATGCCCTGAATAAAATTATTAAACCCTCCCCTTTTTTCCTTGCCATTAGGACTGAGAGAATTGAGTCAGGAAAAATCTTAAAGCTCAGGCCATTTTACATTCCATTGCATCATAAAATCCAGGTGCATTATTTTGATCTTTGCTAGGATAATTCTCCCTCTGTTTGAATATTGTCCCTCACCTTGCTATCTCTCTTATCTTGATCCACATCTTGTCAGAATTAAGTTATAATCCTTTCCTGGAATTATGGCTTGTCCACTCACCTAGTATCCTCGCCCCCCTTATCTGCTCTATAAGACTATATACTCAGGTTGTTTTGTTTGCAAACCCTAGTTAGCTATAAACATTCCCTGCCTCAATTCCTCAGGGTTGAATGATTTTTGAATATGAGCTCCATTAGGCTGGTGTGCCTAAACAATCCACATTATAAAAATTAAAAACTAACGTCTATTTTGCTTCAGTTTCTCTGGCATTACATTTAAAGAGGTAGAGGGTCCTAGAAGAAGGTACACTCAGCAGCTAAGAAAAAGTGAGGCAGGCCAGGATGATATCTATGTTGGCATTAGTACTTTTGTCTCTGTTAATTTTAGCATCAGATTGACCTGTCTCTCTTCCAGTTCTCACTGTGGTCAGTAGTAAATGTCAACTTTTGCTAGTGATTAGTAGATCTTGCAAAATCTATTGCCCAAATTCCTTCAATGCAAGAGTGAAGCAACAACAATTATTATTTTTTTTCATTCTAATTCCAAAGTGAAATCTCTAAAACACAGTCTTTGGATTTTGTTTACCTATTGTTTATAATACAAACAATAACCACCATGAAAGTTGGAGCATGTCTCAGTTTCCAGGGAACTCCCAACATTGCAAAAGTTTTTCACACTTCTTTTGTACCATTACATTGCAATAAAAAGTGTCCAATAAGTACTTAGCATTTCTGCATTCTATCGCTCATTAGAACAACAAATACAAAAATGCATACATACTTTTATTATTATTTTCCTTCTTTCTTTTTTATTTTTTTATTAATTTTTGTAATTTTTGACAGTATATATGAATGAGGAATTTTTATAACATTATCCCTCATATTCATTTTTCCAAATTTTCCCCTCCCTCCCTCCCTTCACTCCCTCCCCTAGATGACAGGCATTCCCATACATTTTATGTGTGTTACAGTATAACCTAGATACAATGTATGTGTGTAAATCCAATTTTCTTGTTGCACGTTAAGTATTAGATTCCGAAGGTGTAAGTAACCTGGGTAGATAGCCACTTCCATCAGAATACATCCTCATACAGCATTGTTGCTGAAGTGTATAGTGATCTTCTGGTTCTGCTCATTTCACTCGGCATCAATTCATGTAAGTCTCTCCAAACCTTTCTGAATTCATCCTGCTGGTCATTTCTTACAGAGCAATAATATTCCATAACCTTCATATATCATAATTTACCTAACCATTCTCCAATTGATGGACATAGATTCATCTTCCAGTTTCTAGCCACTACGAAAAGAGCTGCCACAAACATTTTGGCACATACAGGTCCCTTTCCCATCTTTACTATTTCTTTGGGATATAAGCCCAGTAGTAGCACTGCTGGATCAAAGGGTATGAACAGTTTGATAACTTTTTGGGCATAGTTCCAAACTGTCTCCAGAATGGCCAGATTCTTTCACAACTCCACCAACCATGTATTAGTGCCCCAGTTTTCCCACATCCCCTCCAACATTCATCATTATTTGTTCCTGTCATCTTAGCCAATCTGACAGGTGGGTAGTGGTATCTCAGAGTTGTCTTAATTTTCATTTCTCTGATCAGTAGTGATTTGAAATACTCTTTCATATGAGGAGATATAGCTTCAATTTCATCATCTGAGAATTGTCTGTTCATATCCTTTGACCATTTATCAATTGGAGAATGGTTTGATTTCTTATAAATTAGGGTCAGTTCTCTACATATTTTGGAAATGAGACCTTTATCAGAACCTTTAACTGTAAAAATATTTTCCTAATTTTTTACTTCCCTTCTAATTTTGTTTGCATTAGTATTGTTTGTACAGAAACTTTTTAGTTTGATGTAATCAAAATCTTCTATTTTGTGATCAATAATGATCTCTAGTTCTCCTCTAGTCATAAATTCCTTCCTCCTCCATAGGTCTGAGAGGTAGAATAGAGGTTCCTCTAATCTATTTATGATCTCATTCTTTATGTGTAAATCATGGACCCATTTTGATCTTATCTTGGTATATGGTGTTAAGTGTGGATCCATATCTAATTTCTGCCATACTAATTTCCAGTTTTCCCAACAGTTTTTTTTTTTCCAAATAATGAATTGTTATCCCAAATGTTGGTATCTTTGGGTTTATCAAACACTAGATTGCTATAGTTGTAGCCTTTTTTGTCCTTTGTACCTAATCTGTTCCACTGATCGACTGGTCTGTTTCTTAACCAATAGCAAATGATTTTGGTGACTGCTGCTCTATAATATAGCTTTAAATCAGGTATACATAGATCATCTTCATCTGACTTTTTTTTTTCATTAATTCCCTTGAAATTCTCGACCTTTTATTCTTCTATATGAATTTTGTTGTTATTTTTTCTAGGTCACTAAAATAGTTTCTTGGGAGTCTGATTGGTACAGCACTAAGTAAATAGATTAGTTTGGGGAGTATTGTCATCTTTATTATATAAGCTCGGCCTATCCACGAGCACTGGATGTCTTTCCAATTATTTCAATCTGACTTTATTTTTGTGACAAGTTTTTTGTAATTTTGCTCATATAATTCCTGACTTTTCTTTTGTAGATGAATTCCCAAATATTTTATGCTCTCGACATTTGTTTGGAATGAAATTTCTCTTTGCATCTCTTGCTGTTTCATTTTGTTTGTGATGTATAAAAATGCTGAGGATTTATATGGATTTATTTTGTACCCAGCAACTTTGCTAAAGTTGTGAATTATTTCTAATAAATTTTTATTAGAATCTCTGGGGTTTTCTAAGTATACCATCATATCATCTGCAAAGAGTGGCAGTTTGATTTCCTCATTCATTACCTACTCTTATTCCTTTAAAGTCTTTCTCGATTCTTATTGCTGAGGCTAGATTTCTAATACAATATTGAATAGTAATGGTGATAGTGGACAACCTTGTTTTACTCCTGATCTTACTGGGAAAAGTTACAGTTTATTTCTGTTGCATATTATGCTTACTGATGGTCGTAAATAAATGCTCCTGATTATTCTAAGGAATAGTCCATTTATTCCTATATTCTCAAGCGTTTTTAGTAGGAATGGATGTTGGATTTTATCAAATGCTTTTTTCTGCATCTATTGAGATGATCATATGTTTTTTTTTTAATTTATTTATTATTAATATAGTCAATTACACTAATTATTTCCCTAATATTCAAACAGTCCTGCATTCCTGGAATAAATCCTACTTGATCATAATGTATTATCCTGGGGATAATTTTCTGTAGTCTTTTTGCTAATATCTTATTTAAGATGTTATCATCAATATTCATTAAGGAAATTTCTCTATAGTTTTCTTTCTCAGTTTTTGATCTATCTGATTTAGGTATCAGTACCATGTCTGTGTCATAAAAGAAGTTTGGTAGGACTCATTCATCCCCTATTTTTTCAAATAGTTTATATAACATTGGGGCTAATGGTTCTTTAAATGTTTGGTAGAATTCACATGAAAATCCATCTGGTCCTGGTGATTTTTTCCTGGGGAGTTGATTAATAGCTTGTTCTATTTCTTTTTCTGAAATGGGACTATTTAAGCAATTTATCTCCTCCTTTGTTAATCTAGGAAGCCTATATTTTTGGAGGTAGTCATCCATTTCACTTAAGTTATCAAATTTATTGGCATAAAGTTGGGCAAAGTAACTCCTTATTATTTCTCTAATTTCCTCTTCATTGGTGGAAAGATCCCCCTTTTCATTTGTAAGACTAACAATTTGATTTTCCTCTTTCCTTTTTCTGATCAGATTTACTAAAGTTTAATCTATTTTATTGGCTTTTTCATAAAAACAAATCTTGGTTTTATTTATTAATTCAATAGTTTTTTTTTTTTTTACTTTCAATATTATTGATTTATTCTTTTAATTTTAGTATTTCAAGTTGGATTTTTGGTTAGGGGTTTTTAATTTGTTTTTTTCTCTAGCTTTTTAAGTTCCAGGCCCAATTCATTAATCTTCTCTTTCGCTATTTTGTTCAAAGAAGCCTCTAAAGGTATAAAATTTCCCCTTATAACCCCTTTAGCTGCATCCCACAAATTTTGGTAAGATTGTTGTCATTATCTTGGGTGAAGTTATTAATTGTTTCTATAATTTGCTGTTTCATCCAGTCATTTTTTTTAAGATGAGATTATTCAGTTTCCAATTACTGTTTGGTCTATTTACCCCTAACTTCTTATTGAATGTAGTTTTTATTGCATTGTGATCTGAAAAGAAGGCATTTACTATTTCTCTATTACTGCATTTAATTTTGAGATATTTACATCCTAATATATGGTCAATTTTTGTATAGGTTCCATGAACTGCTGAGAAGAAAGTATACTACTTTCTATCACCATTCAGTTTTCTCCAAAGTTCTATCATATCTAGTTTTTCTAATGTTTTATTTATCTTTTTAATTTCTTTCTTATTTGTTTTGTGGTTTGATTTGTCTAATTCTGAGAGTGCAAGGTTAAGATCTCCCACTATTATAGTTTTGCTGTCTATTTCTTCTTACAACTCTCTTAACTTTTCCTTTAGGAAGTTAGATGCTATACCAGTTGGTGCATATATGTTTAGTATTGATATGGCTTCATTGTCTATGCTACCTTTTAGCAGGATATAGTTTCCTTCCTTATCTCTTTTAATTAGATCAATTTCTACTTTTGCTTGATCTGAGATAAGGATGGCAACCTCTGCTTTTTTGGCTTTACCGAAAGCATAATAGATTCTGATCCAACCTTTTCCCTTTACTCTGTATGTATCTCCCTGCTTTAAGTGTGTTTCCTGTAAACAACATATTGTAGGGTTCTGACTTTTGATCCAGTCTGCTACCCTCCTCTGTTTAATGAGAGAGTTCATCCTATTCACATTTACAGTTAAAATGACTAATTCTGTATTTCCTGCCATCATATTATGCCCAGATTATGCTTTTTTTAATCCATTGACCCCTATGAACCCCTTCCCCAATATTTAATTTATAGACATCACTTGTGATGTGCAGCCCTCCTTTTTTAGTATCCCCCCTCCTTTAAGGCCCTTTCCCTTTATTTACCCTTCCCTTATTCCCCTTTTCCTTTTCCCTTTTCCTGTCCCCCCCTTTTAATGAGATGAGAGAGGATTCTCTGAAAAACAAATATGTCAATTATTTACTCTTTGAGCTACTCTGATGAGAGTAAGATTCACACAATGTTTCTCCCCCTCGCTAAATTCCCTCAGATGTGGTAGATTTTCTATGCCTCTTCCTGGGATGTAGTTTCCCTCTTTTTATCTCTCATTCCCCTTTTTCTGATACTATCCCCTTCCCTTTACTAATTCCCTTTTTAATATTATATCAGTAAAATCAAATTATCCATGCGTACTTTCTATATACCCACAATAGAGATACAGTTCTCAAGAGTTCTTTTTACCTTTTTCTGCTTCTCTTCAGTCTTGTGCATGTAGATCAAAATTTTTGTTTAAGTCTGGTTTTTTTCTTAGAAGCAAATGGAATTCCTCTGTTTCATTAAATGACCATCTTCTTCCATGGAAGAAAATGCTAAACTTAGCTGGGTAATTTATTCTTGTTTGCAATTCTTGAAATGCCTTTTAGAATATGAGGTTCCAGGCCATTCAATCCTTGGATGTGGAGGCAGCCAGATCTTGTGTGACCCTTATTGTGTCCCCTTGATATTTGAATTGGTTTTTCCTTGCTGCTTGCAATATTTTTTTCTTTATTTTGGTAATTCTGCAGCTTAGCCACAATGTTCCGTGGAGTTCTTTTTTTAGGGTCTTTTTCAGAAAGTGTTCGATGAATTCTTTCAATGCCTATTTTTCCTTCTGTTTCTAATATCTCTGGACAGTTCTCTTTGATGATTTCCTGTAAAATAGAATCTAGGCTCTTTTTTTTGATCACAGCTTTTGGGAAGTCCAATGATCCTCAGATTATCTCTCCTAGATCTATTTTCCAAGTCTATTGATTTTCCCAGTAAGTATTTGACGTTATTCTCCAGCTTTTCTTTCTTTCTTTTTTTTTTTTTTTTTTTTTTTTTTTTTTTTTGTTTGACTGATTCTGGCTTTCTCAATGAATCATTCATTTCTCTTTGTTTCATGCTGATTTTTAATGAGTTATTTTCTTCATTCACAGTTTTTAGTTCTTTTTGTATATGCCCAATTGAGTTTTTAAATGAATTATTTTGCTCTGTTGAATTTTTTTTCCATTTCCCTAATTTTTTTAGAGAGTTATTTTCTTTTTCCAATTCAGAAATCCTACTTTCTTGAGAATTTTTTATCTTTTCCAATTCAGAAATCCTACTTTCCTGTTATTTTTTAACCTTTTCTAATTCACAAATTTTGTTTCCCTGCCCCTCCTGTGAATTATCATTCCCCTTTATGGTGTTATCTGGAGACTGCCTGGTGTTAGCTTCCTCGGGGTTGGATACCGGCTCTTTCTCTGTATAGAAGGTGTCAATTGTTCTTTTCAGCTTCTTACTCATTGTTAAAAATCTGTTGGGGTTTGCCCTTAGGGTAAGAAGCTTATTTATTTATTTAGCAGCTTCTTCCTAGACCAGAGGTAGAATGCAACAACCCTGTGCCTGAGCTAAGAGAGAGCTCTAAGAGAGAGTTCCCTTCCACCCTCCCCAAAAATGCCTCAGAAGTGGTTAGTATGGCTGTGCTGTGAGGAGTGCTCAGTGAAGGACCCCACTGTGTGGCCTAGGGACTGCCCTGAGGTTTAAAGCTGAACGGTGAAAGTGTTTCAAACTCCAGCCAATGGATATCAGCAGCAGAAGTGAAAAGCCCCTGTGCTCAAACTGGAAATGCCTGCCCAGAAACCACAGTCCTTACTACAAAGTTTTCACTTTTCTGGGAGTTTCACTTCTCTGGGAATTCCACTGCTGCTAGAATTCCATTGCCTTAGGCTGAGCCCCACACTATGTGGATTAGAGGCTGCCTCAGGATGTGTTCCCCCAAGGAGTAGCCCCAGGCAGCAGAAGGCTTCTGCATAGTGGTGCTGAGATCTATTATGTCACTTCTGGATTGGGGTGGATTTAGGATCTGACTTTATATTTTAAAGTGGCTTGATTTCTCTTCTGAACTGCTGTTTTATAAGCAGAAAAGAGCTAACAGCCTGTGTCAGATTCCTCTATCTCAGTGGCTTCTCTGATCCCAGAGTTCTCCCCAGCCCGATCGGCACAGTGTGCTAGCACCCAGTCCAACCCTGTCTGTGCTGGTCTTTTTTTTTTTTTTTTTTTTCTCTCCTTGGAACCAACTTTTTCTGTTGAAATTCCAGACTCTCTTCAGCTGGTAAGTTGTGCTTCTAATTCTTGTGGTTTTTATCAGTCCAGTGTTATTTTTGAGGCTGCTTTAACTAATTGGTAATGAGGGAAGAAGGGAGCTTACATTTGTGTGTATCTTCTCCTCAGTCTTGGCTCTGCCCTCCTTCTTTCTTTTAAAAAAATACAGTATATACTTTCCTTATAAAGTTGACACAGTATAAAACGCAATCACCACCTATTCCGTCAAGGGTTTATTTCCAAACATAATAAAATATTATATCCCCATTGAGTTTATAGGGAACAAATCAAAATGTATTTTTGGTTCAGGCTTTGCTTTGCTTTTAGACAGAAAAAAAGCAATAGAGAATAGTGAATTGTAACCAGGCAGGCACCAAGAGTAGTTGGCAATTTCAAGATTTCAAAACATTTTAAGTATCTACTAAACACTAGGAGTAAAAACTAAAAGGGTATACTTTAACATGTTTAACATGAATAAGACTGCCTGTTGTATAAGGCGAGGGTGGAGGGATGGAAGTGAAAAGTTGGAACAGAAGTGAGTACAAGAGACTATGTTGTAAAAATCACCCATGCACATGTTCTGTCAATAAAAACTAAAATTAAAATAAATAAATAAAAAGGAAAAGAGGAAAATCAAATTGTTGTCTCAAAAATGAAAAGGGAGAAGTATCCACCAATGAAGAGGAAGCTAAAACAATTATCAATAGTTACTTTGCCCAACTTTATGCCAATAAATTTGACATCCTAAGTGAAATGGAGGAATACCTACCGAGGAAAAAGGAAATAAATCACTTAAATAGTCCCATTTTAGAAAAAGAAATAGAACAAGCTATTAATCAACTCCCTATGAAAAAAATCCCCAGGACCAGAGAGATTTACATGTGAATTCTACCAAACATTTAAAGAAAAATTAATTCCAATACTATGTAAACTCTTTGAAAATTTAGGGTATGAAGCACTCCTACCAAATTACTTTTATGATACAGACATGTTATTAATTCATAAAACCAGGTAGGGCAGAAACAAAGAAAGAAAATTATAGAGCAATCTCCATAATGAATATTGATACAAAAATATTAAATAAAATATTAGCAAAGAGATTAACAATAATCATCTCCCGGATAATACACCATGACCAAGTAGGATTTATACCAGGAATGCAGGCCTGGTTCAATATTTAAAAAAAACAAAACAAAACAAAAAAAAACTATTAGCATAATTGAGTATATCAATTACAAAATTAGCAAAAAAAAATATGATTATCTCAATAGATGCAGAAAAAGCATTTGATAAAACCCAACACCCATTCCTATTAAAAACACTAAAAAATAAAGAAATAAATAGACTTTTCCTTACAATAGTCAGTAGCATCTATTTAAAACCATTAGCAAATATCATATATAATGGGGATAAGCCAGAACCATTCCCAATAAGATCAAGGGTGAAAAAAGTTTGCCTACTACCATTGGTATTCAATGTTGTATTAGAAATGCTAGCTTTGACAATAAGAGAAGAAAAAGAGATTAAAGAAATTAGAGTAGGTAATGAAGAAACCAAATTATCACTCTTTGCAGATGATATGATGGTATGCTTAGAGTACCCCCAGAGAATCAACTAAAGAGGTATTAGAGATATTCCACAACTTCAGTAAAGTTGCAGGATACAAAACAAATCCACATAAATCATCAGCATTCTTATAAATCACTAACAAGATCCAACAGCAAGAGGTAAAAAGAGAAATTCCATTTAAAATAACCGGTGATAATATAAAATATTTGGGAATTTATCTGCAAAGGGAAACTCAGGAATTATATAAGCAAAACTAGAAAACAATTTCCACACAAATAATGGCAGATCTAAGCAATTGGAAAAAAAAATCAAGTGTTTGTGGATCAGTCGAGCAAATATAATAAAGATGACAATACTCTTCAAACTAATCTATTTATTTAGTGATATACCAATGAAACTCCCCAGAAACGTTTTTACTGACCTAAAAAAAATAACAATCAAATTAATCTGGAAGCACAAAAGGTCAAGACTTTTAAAGGAATTAATGAAGAGAAAAGCAAATGAAGGTGGCCTAGCTGTACCAGCTTTAAAAGTATATCATAAAGCAGCAGTCATCAAAACCATTTGGTGCTGGCTTAGAAATAGAAAAGTTGATCATTGTAATAGGTTAAGTTCACGAAACAAAATAAACAATGACTATAGCAATCTAGTATTTGAGAAACCCAAAGGCACCAGCATTTGACAAGAACTGCTGGGAAAATTTGAAACTAATATGGCAGAAATTGGGCATAGGCCCACACCTAACACCATATACCAAGATAAGTTTGAAATAGGTTCATGATCTAGACATAAAGAATGATATTATAAACAAATTAGACAAACACAGTATAGTTTACTTCTCAGATTTGTGGAGGAGGAATGAATTGTGACCATAGAAGAACTATAGATCATTACTAATCATAAAATAGATAATTTTGGTTATATTAAATTAAAAAGGTTTTCTATAAACAAAACTAATGCAGACAAGATTAGAAGGGAAACAATAAACTGGGAAAACATTTTTACATCCAAAGGATTTGATAAAGGCCTCATTTCTAAAATATATAGAGAATTGACTCAAATTTATAATAGTTCAAGTCATTCTCCAATTGATAAATGGTCAAATTATATGAATAGACAATTTTCAGATGAAGAAATTGAAACTATTTCTAGCCACATGAAAAGGTGTTCCAAATCA